>NC_056748.1:325773664-325938664 GCF_019279795.1 Protopterus annectens
TAATTTCTCAGAAATCGTTTAACAGTTGTTAATTTCTAGCAGTAACATTTCTCATAATATGTTTCAGATAACTTAAGTAAAAAATAGGCCTGTACTTTCAATGTTGAATTTATGGTGTCAAAAGTAAATGTAAACAGTGTTCATTGGGACAAAAATGTTTTATAACACTTCATCTTTTACAGTTGCCTATATCAAATCTCCATTATAGTTAATTAAAGATTGCCTTAATTAGCTTACTTCAGTGCAGGGAGTTTGATAAATGTATTTAATATTATAACTTGCAATAAGAATGCCAGGCCTTTTTAAAAGTTGTTTAAAATCTGCCATCGTTTGTGGGAGTGAGTTCTCTTGAACATCTGCTCACTGAACTGCCAGTCTTCAGAATCAAGTGTTTGGTGTTGGCGATTCTCCGAATGAACATTGATTGAACAGGGTGTGTGGCAAGGCAGAGGCAGGAAGGCTCACTTTATTTGCCAGGCTGAGCATTCCACTTTCTTTCAGGCTGTGTGGCCATAGGTTTGATGGGATGTGAGGAGTGATGATCCCCACAAAACACCCAGCACTTTATTTTCAAAAATCAGATTAATTTCCTGAATTTACATTTGCTGGTTTAAGTTCATAGTTGTAGAGCTGCTGACTTTCCATTCCTAAAAATCAAATCTGGGCTTTCCTGCAATTGTTGTCTTTTAATGGTGTTTCTTTAGTAAAAGTTTCTTAATTTATTGTAAATTAGGATGCAGTTGAAGACTCATTTTTGACAAACAAATTCAGGTAATTTTAAAAGAAAACAAAAACCAGAGGAGTAAAAAGCATTCATCTTGAAAGTATTTCTCACGTGATTGGTGAGGGTGAGCATAGGCTCAGTGATGCAGCTGTTAGCACTGGTATCTTGTATTGCTTGGTTCTTCAGTTTGTTGGTGTTGCAGATATTTTAGCATCCTGTACATGGGCAATTCCTGACATTCAGAGTAGGTGAATACCATGACACTTGCACCTGCTTCTCTTTTTGATGTTGCTTTTTGCATATTCATTGTCAGTTATTTTGTGTGTGGAACCGTCTTTCCATATCTTTCAGCTATTTGCAGCACCTGCATACACTAAATGCTGTGCTGTTGTTCCTAATGTTACCACATTCCATTTTATTTAATGTAGCACATTGCCATGTGGATACCAGCCTATTGCTTGATTTTTTTGTGGTAGTAAAAATGGAGGTAATGCTTGGTTCTTCATTAGACCACTCTCCCTTTATATTAACTCTGAAAGAATTTTATTGCAGTGTATAAATTCTTCTGCATAAATAACCAAATATTTTTAGTATATTCAGGTGAAGCAATAAACTACAGTCAAGAGTATGGTGAACTTACTTCTATTAAACCAGCTGAGTTTGCCTGTCAAAAGACATCACTTCAAGTTAAGATCGCCCCCCCCCCCCCCCAGATTCTCTAAAGCTTGCACGGCGTGCAAGCAGGAGCTCAAGCAGGCAATATGTCTGCCATGCGATCCAGGAACAGCTGGCAGGGGCGTGCACTAGCGCTCCTGCACTAATCCTGCATGGACTTAGCCCTTGTTGCAAATTACCCCATTTGCAGGGGAAATCTATACAAATGAGGTGATTTTGCAATCCAGGAAGCTTGCGACCATCAGTGCAGGACTAGTGCTATCTGCAGAAATGTACTTGGTTAATAACAGAGTGCATTTCTTCAAAATCCAAAACAGAGCTGTGACAGCTCCAAATTAAGGCTGCTTATCATGTAGTAAGCATGCCAATGGCCAAGTATAAGGCCATTGGCATTGCAAACAGTAAAAAAAAAAAATACAAAAAGCAACTTTTTTTTTTTTTTTTAGACTTTCTCGGCTGTTTAAGCGTAGGGCAGCGGCATGCAAATGGGATCGGGGGGAATATAACAAAATGAACCTAAATTAAGCATTCTAACTAAAATCAGTATTCTGCCATGCAAGTCAATGGCAGGTAGAAGACAACATGGCCAGAGAGTAGTGGTTGCTAAGGGGGGAGGCTCAGTGTCTTAGACATGTAGCTATGCATTAGCAGGCAATCCTATGCAAATGAAGGGAAGGATAGTGAATCCCAGTTTTCCCCAGCATGTGAGTCAGGTCCCAACAGTGTAAGAGTAGGAATAGCTTGGTGCAAGCCTAGGAGTTAGGTGACATCATGGGGGTGTGTGTCAGGCATACTGTAAGCGGATTGGTGCCCTGTTGCTTGTGTTTGTTCCCAGCTTAGCACAGCTAAGCAAGGGGGTGTTTCTAAACCTGCCTAGCACTCTTTACAATACCTAAGCGGGTGTGTGCGCCGTGCACCGGGTTTTAAAAAAATAAAAGTTAAACCAGGAAATAGCAGCACTGTGCACAGTTGTGCATTCTGCGCGGTGCACCCCCGTACTTAAACAGGAAGGCAGTGGGAAGGGAAAACAGCAGTAGGAAGGTAACCAAGGAGAACTAGCATAGCTGGCAGGTGAAATGTATCAGAATCGGCCAATTACACAGTCAGCAGACCAGCCCACCCCAGAACAATACTGTAAACTATGCAAACACCTTCCCCACTGTTTTTTCTCACACTCTACACCACCGGTGTATACAAGCTGGGAAATTTTAACAAATAAACCTACAAAATGAGAAGGGCTGCAGCAGGCAACATAGAGCAACATAGAGCAACATGTGGAAGAGGCTGAGGGTGGTGAGGATGTGATTGCTGCCAATCAACCCACAGTGAGGAGACTGAGAAGAGTGTACAGACCCAGGGTAACCTACCAGGGGCTACATGAACTGGAGATAGTGGAGCACTATAGGGTGGACAGAGACCTTCTGCAGCAAATTGTTGAGCTGTGCCGGCCACATCTGACACACCAAACTGACCGAGGGGAACTCATCCCAGTGGATACAAAGGTATGTGTAGACCTAGGAATACTAGCCACAGCTACCTCTCAAAGCTCAACTGGGGATATTGTGGGAATCTCACAGGCATCAGCATCCAGAGTATTCCACCAGTTTCTGGATGCCATGTCAGCACATGCCAGTGAGCATGTATATTTTCCCAATACCTGTGAGCATGTACATTTCCCCAATACCTTTGAAGTGTTGGCCAGCAATATGTGTCTCTTCCACCAAATAGAATATCCTGAGGTAGTGGGTGCTATAGACTGCACGCACATATGTATCAAAGCACCCACTGGTGATCAGGGTAGGGCGTACATCAATGGCAGGGACATCCCTTCCATCAACTGCCAGGTCGTCTGTGATGCCCAGGGCATTATAATGAATGTGTGTTGACTGCCCTGGAAGCTATGACGATTCCCACATATAGCGTCTTGATGCAGCTGTACCAGAGATTTGCCAATGGGGACATCCCCTGTGGTCACCTAGTGGGGGATGCTGGTTACACACTGGAGCCGTGGCTGATGACACCCATCAGAAATGCGCACACACACCTGAACAAGAACGCCATAATGAGACACATGCATAGGCCAGACTTATAATAGAGCATGTGTTTGGGATGCTCAGGTCACGGTTCCGGTGTCTGGACATATTTGATGGAGCCTTGCAGTACTCCCCAGCTACATTTACCCAAATTTGCCATGCTACACAATATGATCCTGCAGGAACAGCTGCAGCAGGAACAGCATGGGGCAGGGCCACACAGCCCACCACCAGTGCCAAGGCCTGCACAGGCACAGAGTGACTCGGGGGAGGAACAACCTGAGCCTGCCCCAGTAGGCAGATGGAGGCATGCCCAGTATGCCGAGGCTGCAGCAGAAAGACAACGCATAGCACATACACTGACACAGTAGGGACCCAGGGAATGACACCTCTCTCTGACTCGCACATACAGTAAAAGGGATGCCAAACATGACACTACCTGTGCTCTACCATGTATAGGGAGTGTACTGTGTGCATCCGACATAGGCAGCCCTTCAGCACCATCCTCAAGTCTGGCACACCCTCAAGGTAAGTCAATCAACCTACCAGTTGCCAAATGGAGTAAAATGTGTCGTTGCCTGTATCTATGGTATGGATGTGAGCATGCAAGGGAATTGGGTGGCTGAATGTTATGGCAGCAGACAGTAAACACCCATTGTGGCACCATGACATCTGTAACACATACTGGAGTCATCATAGTAGCCAGTACTACACAGGGTGACAAAACCCACTGCAGGAAATGTGCTGAGCGACATGTATGTCCATATGACTTACACGTCAGTCAGGGAAGTTCACATACCCAACAACAGTCTCAGCCAGCAGGACAGGTATAGACAAACCCAAACAGAGCCTGTGCTATGGCCCCTGTATGATGGCTATGGTTAACCTCCCCCCAGGCCTACACAGACAGATTACAGCAGGTCAAGCAGTGGGATGTTAGTTCTGAAGGGTAGGAAGTCGGGCACTAATATGTAGGGCAACCAAAGCTACGATCTGTACTACACTGGTATGCCTGTAGTCAGCATGATAAGTAAGAATACAGAATGAAATGGAGTACATGACATACCAGTACAGTCATAGCAATTGTGTACAAGCATCAGGTGTGCCCCCCATCCTATGTAGTAATGTAATAACAGGTGTGCCCCAATCCTTTTTAGAAATGTAGAAATAGACAGGTGTCCCCCCATTCTACGTAGTAGTGTAATAAGTCAGGTGTGCCCCCCCAACCCTGTGTAGAAATAGGTGTGCCCCCCTATGTAGTAGTGTAATAACAGTCAGGTGTGCCCCCCAATCCTTTTTAGAAATGTAGAAATAGACAGGTGTCCCCCCCATTCTACGTAGTAATGTAATAAGTCAGGTGTGTCCCCCACTTCTGTGTAGAAATAGTCAGGTGTGCCCCCCATCCTACATAGAAATGTAAGTTGTGTGCTCCCTCCAATCCTGTGTAGAAATGTGAAAATAGGTGTGCCCCCCATCCTACATAGAAATGTAGTAACCGTCAGGTGTGCTCCCCCCAATCCTTTGTAGAAATAGGTGAGCCCCCCACCCTATGTAGTAACGTAATAATAGTCAGGTGTCCCCCCCCCCAATCCTGTGTAGAAATGCAGAAACAGACAGGTGTGCCCCCCATCCTACGTAGTAATGTAATGTCAGGTGTGCCCCATTCTTGCATAGAAATGTAGAAAAAGTCAGGTGTGCCCCCCATCCTATGTAGAAATGTAGTAACAGTCTGGTGTGCCCCCCCAATCCTGTGTAGAAATGTAGAAATAGTCAGGTGAGCCCCCCCCCATGCTATGCAGAAATGTAGCAACAGTCAATGCCAAATGCTCGATGGATACCTTGTAGAAACAGCATGCCACCTGTCGGTGTACAACACAAAGGTCAGCACTGCAGTATAAACTACCTGGACTCGATCCACACATTAAATACAGATGGGTATACTGGGCATGCTCACACACTTAAACACATGAAGGCTATGTCTGCAAACACCAGTGGACAAGACATATCTGACAGTCGCATTTGTAAGTGCAGCCACTCATCAGTATGTACCACTCATGCCTTGCACACACAGTGGATAGGAATACAGACATATATGTAAGGACAACACACTATAATAAGCCAAAGGTAGATGTATATAGATGTGTGGAAGAGGGAGACTGTGACAAGGAGTCATCCATGCCTGTCCCACCCAGCATACAGCCAAAGAGCCCCAACCACATGAGGTTCAGAAGTCACTCACTGCAGATACTAGCCACCAGTATCTGTCAGCATTACAGACTATGTGGTGCAGGTGATAGCTATGCAGCATGACTGTACAAGGACGTAGTCCTCTAGCAGCTGTATGCATGTACCTACAAAATATGACCCTGTGTATGCCCGCATGTGACATGTCAACCTCTAGATGAATGGGTTATGCCACATGCACACACACTGCCCTCCCCATAGCGCTACTAAGACAAGCTTGCTGAGGGCATCCACTGTTAAATGCACCTTTGGGATAGTTGTAGCCCAGTAATCTCCGTGGCGAGTCCAGTACCTTCGTACTGCTGTAGTGTGATAAAATAGGTAGGAGTTCAAATCCCAGACATGGCAACTGTGTGTGTGTGTCTGTCTGTCCCTGTCTTTGTAGAGAGCAGTGCTTTTTAGGGTAGTCACACTCCCTACAATTGAAATGCTCTACTTTGTTAAGGCTGCTGAAGTCATCCACCTAGAAATACATCTTTGGGAAGGTTGTAGCCCAGTAATCTCTGTAGTACGTGCCATAACTGCGTACTGCTGCAGTGTGATAAAATAGGGAGGAGTTCTAATCTCAGCCTTGGCAAGTGTGTGTGTGTGTGTGTGTGTGTGTGTGTGTGTGTGTGTGTGTGTGTGTGTGTCTGACTCTGTGTAGAGAACAGTGCTTTTTAGGGTAGTCACACTACATGCAATTCGAATGCTATACTTTGATAAGGCTGCTGATGTTATCCGCCTAGAAATACACCTCTGGGATGGATGTAGCCCATTAATCTTTGTAGCGCGTGCCATAACTGGGTACTGCTGTAGTGTGATATAGAACTCTGGTAGGGTTCTTTTCCCACCCATGGCATTTCTGGATGTTGTGTGTGTGTTTCAATGTCTGTGTAGGGAGCAGTGCATTTTAGCTTAGCCACACTCACTGCAGTTCGAATGCCCTGCTTTGACAATCCTGCTGATGTCATCTAATGTGAAATGTACCTTTGGGGAAGAAGTACTTCAGTAATCTCCATGGCACGCACTGACTGTGTACTGCTGTAGTGTAATAAAATAGGTAGGAGTTCTAATCCCAGACGTGGTGTGTGTGTTTGTTTGTAACTCATATCCTGTGTGGAGGTGGTTGTGAGTGTGTAACAACTGGGCCCAATGTGAAGCGGGTTTTGCAAATTTCTTATATGGTGGCCCTAGTATATATCACAATGTCCACCGTACAGGGATAACTGGTGTGAAATAGCAGAGAGGCTGGTGGTGCAGATCCATACCCATACATGTGACATCAAGGCCAAAGTTAGCAACCCTAGTATTAGCCAGACAGCGCACTCAACCCATGCCTCATACACACACACACACACACACACACACACACACACACACACACACACACACACTTGCCTAGGCAACAGCCGCTATGTTGGTAGTACACTGCATATTGCCCACTGATAATAACTATGGAGTTATTCCAGTGGCCTACAGAGGACATGGCACCCTGTCCATCTGTCCAATAGACACGTACATGCCGACAGTGCACCTTCCCCATGTTCCCCCAATGGACACCTGCAACACCTGTGGTGCCATCAGATGTGTGACCCACAAAGGACATACCATGCCTGAAAACATGCCCTGTATGGACAGATGCCACTGACACCAGGGAATGCCATTAGCATGCTATCAATGTAGGTGCAGGGTAAACATGCTGTCCATTACCATTTCCTGCAACATGAGGCCAGGACTGGCACATCTGATGATAATATATGTACACAACAAGGGCCAGACACCTCAGGGACAGTTCCACATGTCACTGTACTTGCATGTGGAAGGTGTGCACATTACAGACACTGTCCATGTCATGGACCAAGAAACACATACATGGCAAGCAATGCACAGCATTGCCCACATGCATTAGTCACCCAGGTGACTGGATGGTGAATACAATACACACCTGTGTGGACAATTCCAGAATCTGCACCCCTGAGCCACAATGCAGACCATTGTCATATGGCCTGATGCCAAGGTGTACCCATCACCTAGCCTTGTATAGCCGTCTAGCACAGTTCACCACTACACACCCGTGAATCAATGTACCCATGCATGTCAGTACTGGCACCTTGTGTGTATGTTGTATGATGCGTATGTTCACATTCACACTCACTACAACCCCCATTAGCATACTGCAGCATACTGTCTGATGTCAGACACCTCCCCATACCCTTTGCCCATATAACCTCTGTATGACCCTTGTGGTGCATGTGATACCTGCACAGTAATGTGTTGTGGCAATCTCACTAGCGATGGGTTGTATTCCTGGCCCTGCCAAGTGTGTCAGTGTGTGTGCGTCCCTGTGAGAATGTGGCTCTGTTGACACTGGCACCTGTTTATGCGGACAGGCACTTGTACTACACCTACTGTATAGCTACCATATCCCTGTTACAGATGCCACTAACCATCACATATACATTCTGAGGGCTCCACAACATATTACCTATGTGGTGCATCCAATAACTGCATAGAAATGTGATAGCACTACATAGTCGTCAGGTGTTTGATACCCTGTGCTGGTAGGTGTGTGACACAAACATGCTTAAGTTTTACTCTCCCACCCCTCCCTGACTTGTCTTTGCCTTTGTCTGCCTCTCTCGCTTCCTCTGTGGTGGATGTGGAGACCTACACCTGCTTTGCTTAGGCAGCAGCATGTGTATTTTAAGTGATGCTCATGATCAGCTGATGGTCTCTGCATGAATTGCAGCCCTCTCCTAGCTGATTGCATGTGGAACACCTATGGTAACATTCCCATAGCCATTTGCATGGAAACACACTCCAATATATAGAAACATCATGTTGGTGTTGGCCCTTTTCATTCACTGTGAGCAGGAACTAGATCTGTTTGGCAAACAGCATCTCAGATGGATTGGGGATTTACCTCTAACAACATACACTGTGGAAACAGGGCAACACACAGGAGGAGGATGTGTCTGACCTGACTACAGACTGTAACTGCTGCTATACTGCATTTGGAGTTATGTTGGTTTAACAGTGTGTATGTGTGGATATGGCTGTCCTACATGTTTAATACCTGCCATGTCATTTATGTGTTTGAGGAATCCCCATCTGTAGCGTCATCTGCAGACTGAGCAGTGTGTTGTGCCTTTGGTGTCATGTGTTACCCACAGAGCATCTATCTGTGAACTGCAGAAGGTAGAGTGAGGACTGCAGTCTGTAGATGGTGAAAGCCATGACAGTTACTGACTTCATAACCCTTATATAGGACATATGTTGCAACAAACCCTGTTACAACAGTAAATGTATGAGATTATCACAGCAACATGTCAATATTGGCCCTGTGTATGTGCTTCCAGCCACAACTCTGTCAACCTTTGTACATATGTCATGCATAAAGAGGTGCATATGTGCTATACACCATAATTAGTGTCTTCATATCTGATGATAAGCCAGTGAGATATCTGACTGCTACACATTATGTACAGTAGGGGTTATATTTGATGATATAACCTGGGTATTCTGTGGTTGTTTGTACAGTACTGAGGTCTGTGTACTTAAGTTGAATGTCGACAGCGTGTGTATTGTTAATATGTACTTTGGCTTGTGTACAGACTGTGGTAGTTGTCATTGTTCTAGGTCCCGTCCTATCTGATGTTGCATGCTGCTCCACTGTATGTTACCGTATTGGCTTACATGTTTGTAGGGCCATACACACACATGTCCCATACCACAGACAGGCATCAGACCAAACTGTAGCAGCCCAGTATATGTAGGGTTAGTCTCCGAGTGGCACATGTTCGGATGGTGTTGAACAGATAGTCCATATACTGTAATATTATGGTAGCTTACCATATGTGGCTGTGGCTGTGTTCACATTGGTTGTGGTTATTCACTTTCACACAGGTGTATCTTACCCTGTGCTGTGACATGCCTGTAGAGCCTGCTATATATGCAGGTACATGTGCATTCCCCCATAGGAGACGTAGGCCAGTGTTGAGCCAGTCTGCCTGTAGCCTGTGCAGTGCATTGTTACATGCCTAGCAGCTTAGTGTACTTACCCAGTGAGATGATGTCCAGATACTTGCCAGATGTACTGCTGCCGGGCCTCTCTTCACAGTCATGTATGTCTAGTGGGTAGTATGTGGCCATGGCACCCCTGTACCAGCAGTTACGTGTCAAGACAGACAGGGGTGTGTGACTGCATAACCTATGGTGGCAAATATATGCCAGTTGTTATGGTATACCCATCTACATGGTTGTTAACATCCATATTGTCAGGCATGGTCCACATGTATTGCACTAAGGGGTTCTGTGTATACCTCTGGACTGTACAGTGTGTGTCAGAATGTCCACATATATTGATCAATATCTCTGCTGCATTCCACAGGGTCATTACGTGCTAGCAGCGGTACTACACTATGATGTCCCTAGGATGTCTGTCAGTAGCCAATGGTGCACATGTGAAAAGCAGATGTGACCTCCCACACACACCATGTCTGTGAAGACAATTCCAATTACAGTAGCAATAGTCTACTAATGTTGTTGTGTCTTTCGGCTTTTCCCAGTTAGGGGTCGCCACAGCGGAACTCCGGTCCGCTAATGATTGGTAGTTGATTTTTACGTGCCGAGTTACCAGCCCTGACGCACAACCATCAACAAAGGTACGCCCATTCACGCATGTCTCCACGCAGAAGACGCTCTAGCTGAGAATTGAACTGGACAGCGTCTTACTGTGAGGCGACAATGCTACCGCAGCACCACCACTCTAATATACCTGCTATACATACCTGACATCCCCTTGCACTACGAAGTTGGGACTATAGGGGCTGGGGTAGGGCTACACTCCATGTTCAGGATATATGGTTAAAATATGTGTACATATAATTACCCAAATTATATATATATATATATATATATATATATATATATATATATATAAATTACACATGTACATATCAACCTATATTGATGGGCATGTATATGTACATAGATATACATATACACATCCTGATATATACATATACAGAGCAATATATGTCTACACATATACAGATAATGACACGTATACCTATGGATATATACAGATATATTGACAGTAGTAGGTATATCAGAATAGATATGTATGCACATATAGTAATATATATATATATATATATATATATATATATATATATATATATATATATATATATACACACACACACACACACACACATATATATATATATATATATATATATATATATATATATACACATATACACCAACATAACTAGGCGTATCTGTATACATAGGATGTGCATACATACATAGTTGTATACACATATATCTATATATACATATACGTAAACCTATATATACACATATGTATATATACATATATGCATATATATGTATACATATGTACATACGAAGAGATGTACACATGGCCATATATATGTAGTACTATACAGATATGTATGAGTATACATGTGTATGTACATGTAGACATGTATATATCTATGATATGTATACAACCATATACCTGTCATGAGTAAACATCATGGTTGTGTATACCCCCCATATGTATCTCATCGTATGTATCTGCTATGTGCACATAATGATAAAACAACATATGTGATGCAACAGTCATATTAATAACAAGGACTACACAAATTTGGAATTAAAGGCAATTGTACAATACTACTCAATATGTGTACTGACAGCTAAATTGGTAAAACAACAGCTGTCTTTACAGCGATCATGGCTTAGTGGTTAAATTTTGTGACTTCAGTGTTAAGGGTCCTGGGTTCAAGACCTGCAAGGGCCATTCATTTTGTTGCTGCGCAGAACAAGGACTGTCTGATACAGAGTGGTTATGGCAGATTTGAGCAGCTTTAGGTGGATTTGCGTGAAGCTAAGCGGTGCTAAGCTGTGGGTAAACATACGGGCACTTAGTGTAGACAGCACTTACCAGTGCGCAAATCAGCTTAGCTGTTATATTGCAGCAATGTTGATACTTGCTAAGCATAGCTTAGCCCTGGTAATCAGAGCACACAACCCAGCCTGATAACCTGTAATAAGTGTATGTAATGCCATGTACAATACATGCACCTGTGTGCTGTCAGTACAGTAGCAAGTGGTGTGAGTGTCATATGTGGGACACAGACATATATGAGGCCTGTACAACATGGTTATCCATGTCAGTGTGTGACATACAGGTGTAGTAGCCCAGGGTATGTGCTGTCACACTGGTATGTAGTGTATCATGGCAGTACTACTGTTGACAGTGCTAGCCCAGGCAAGATAAGAGTTCATAATGTACTACTGACAACAGGCATGCCTGCGAACATGACTGGTCACCGATGCCTCCCTGTTGTATCCCTGGTGTGTGAGCTGTGTCACAGTATATACCCCTTACTGGTCTGTCAACGCACTCATGCTGCTGCATAGCTACCTGCCAAGCTGATGACTGTTGGTTCCTGTACAGATGTGCAGATGGCAGGTATCCAGCTGGGATATGTACAGGCAACCTACACTTGATTGACGCCCTACCACGCATGTGCTTGAGATGCATATCCCTTTAGTACCAGTATTGGGTTATACTATCGCAGTCATGGCCAATGTGTGATGGTGGGTATGGCAGATTGTCATCATGGGTTTCAGGGAGTACAATATCCAGTGGGAGATGTGGGTGCTGTGTACACTGTTATTACACCAAGGTACACCAGGTATATGTCCCATGTACCACGTTATGGTTACCACTGTCACCATCAATCATACTTGTAACTGTTACCACAATCCAAGCCAGATATACATGTGATGTGTGCAGCCTACCTTTAACACACTGGAGACCCGGTCAAGGTAGTTAGCAGCGATAGGCCCTGGTATATCAGATGTGTGTCTGGCTGTTGTGTCTGTAAATGTATATATGATGGTATGTCACACTACGTATCGTCCAAATACACACATTACATCCCCCATTAGCATACTGTACATGCTGGGGGATGTTCTGCATGTACCATGTAACCTGGGACGCACCTTACCCTAAATGGTGTGCGTGCGTTGTAAGCCACACACGTCAGCATCACAACATAGCTGGGTAGGGGTCTAGTCCCAGTGTTGGCAAGTAACAGTGTGCGTGTATGTGGATGGGTCTGAATCAGGTTGCACACAGTGTGCGTGTATGTGGATGGGTCTGAATCAGGTTGCAGGGTGTACATGGCTCAGCAGGGCCACCTGTCCATGTGGCACAGGCAATAACCGGTATAGTAACCTGTGAAATGTGTTTGACTGTACCCCAGGTATGTCACAGCCATGGTGTCAGCATAGTGACATACCCGTTGTACAATATGACTGCAGACCATCCTCGTGCTGACACATGTAGACCTACAACACACATGGAAAACATTATAGGGGCCACGATCAACCAGTGTTGCTATCAGATATAATGCATCATTGCTGGATGGCTACACTACCTGCCTATGCCTCACACTCGGCTCTCTGCAACATGTTGCACTGCGGTACACTGTTGTACAGTCAGTGTGTGCATCAGAACCATATCAGCCTGTCCCTGCATCGATGGTGTGGGTGACAGGGATGGGGCACAGGTATCATCATATGCACAGGGTGTGGTGTTGGTTTGCCAGAGGCTGAGGGTGGGCCATACATTTGACACCATGTGTGTGAGTGAGGGGTGTACTCTGGGGAGCTGGCCGAGGTGATGTGGTGTGTATAGGTATGGGGTTGCCCTAGGTGTGTGAGTATGCATGCACACAGATGTTCTTCGTGTTTCACTGTTGCAGTCATTACATTTGGGTAATCTGCTGGCAGGTTGTCCTCAGTCGGCCTGAATAACAAAGTCTTGGGTCCTGCATCGGTTGCCGTCTCCTCTTCCATGATGTCAGGTCGTCAGGGGTATAAAAATGCAGCCGATGCCATTTTATTCAGTCTTTCTTGCTGTGCGGTGCCCGAAGCAGAAGCATTTCGCAAGTGCTGGTCGGCCGACTCCTGAAATTTTCGTATTCGAGTTTCAGAACCAAAGTCTTCAAACTAAAGCTAAGTACCCTGTTGGGGAAACTTTTTCTTGCTCCTTACCTATGTCAGTAAAAGTTAATAATTGCATTACTTGTGGGAAGCAAATACCTCATAAGGATTTTCATTTGTACTGTATTCCTTGCCTAGACCCTGATCACAACGTGCCTTGCTGTCAGTTTTGTGCTGGATTTAACCAACGCACTATTAAACGTCGGTATATTTTTGCTTCTGAATATTTTGGTTTAAGATTTAATTAACCTGAAATGTCATCGGATAGCAATCCGACTACTGGAGTTCATAAAAAACGCAAAGAAAAAGACAGAGACAGACTGTCGAGGTCCAAAACCGACGACGAAGCTTCTACTAAGCCAGTCGCCGGTTCTCAGTGAGGTGTTTTCGCAGCCCCTGATACCCGCGACTTTTGAGTCACAGGCCTCTACCGAGACCCATCCAGAGTCTGGTATGCCGCAAGATTCTCAGAGTATTCAACCCACGGATGTCTCTCCCTTGGATGAGTCTGGAGCCGCTGAGCAGGCACTGGCTTCTGAGGGTGTTTTCAGGCCTCAACATTTTTATATTAAACCGAAGCCAGCAACAAAAACAAGGTCAAAAACAATTTCTATGTTTAAAAAAATGACGAGTGAGCCACGTACTCAGATCCCTATGCCTAAAAAACAGATGATCAAAATGGCTAAGGATTTAATTACCTTGATCAAGGGTTCCCAACCCCCGCCCCCCCCCCCCCTGCTAAGAGGCCTAGGCAAGGCACTGATCGTGAATCTTCAGATCAGGTTTCCATTTCTTCTGATTCCTCTACTGATCAGGAGTTTTCTATTCCACCCTATGAGGATTCTGATGCAGAGGAATCCATCCCATCTGCATCTCCTCCTGAGGATTACTCTTTCGGAGAGACTTCGCATACTTTAAGGGATCATTTTCGCTGGGAGAGTCAGGACTTTTCTGAATCAAAAAAGAGGCATAGGGATTTCCTTCTTCCTCAGCATAGGCCTTTGGCAGTACCTCCTGTATTAGACATTGTTGATGATGTGTTCTCGGAATCAAGCATGGCTCCTGATTCCCTGCCTCTGGCTCGTAGTAAGCCAGACCGATATTACAGGGTTCCTGACTCCCACAAATGTCTTTTCAAAAATCATGCTGCTGATCCTGAGACTATTTCTCAGGGTCCCAAGAGTGTAAAGGCCTCTACAGCCAAAAATCCTACCCCTTCTGATAGTGATTCCAGGGCGCTGGATAGATGGTGTAAGAAGGTTTATACGTCTGCAGCCTTGGCTATCAGGGCTTTAAACTGCCAGTTTCATATGCTAAAATATCAACAGCATGTTATGGGCTTACTGAAGCAGAAAATTATGTTGATTTCTGATTGTGTGAAGAATAAGAGTTACAGGAATATATTGCATTCAGCAGAACAGGTTGGAAAGCATACTTTGCAATGTGGTTTTGATTCCTTGGAAGCCTTTTGTAGGGCCGCCGTTACTGGATCTGTGATTAGAAGGCATGCCTGGCTCAAGGAGCAAAATCTGCCTGATCATGTTAAAGCTAAATTGTTGCATGCCCCTTTGCAGCATGATGCTGTGTTTGGTAATAAGGCAGAAGAGGTTTTAAAGAAAATGGAAGACAAAGCTAAATCTATGAAAACTGTAATAGATTTCTTGCAAGTGCAGCCACCCAGGTTCAGTAGGCACTGGCCTACTAAACATTGGTCCTTTCCTGTGTCCACTAGAGCCACTCAGGGCAAATTCAGGTGCTCAAAAGGCTCTAGATATCAATCACAGGGTTCTTACAGGTCAAAGCAATGGGGTGCCTCCACCTCCAAATCTGGAGGAAACAAAGCACCATCCTACAGTAAGCAGTCTCAATGACTTTCCTCTACCATCACCAAGCATTTATCTTTTGGCAGCCCCCCTTGGGGGGAAAACTAGCACTTCATGTTCAAAATTGGCAGTTAATTACCCAGGACAAGTGGGTATTAAACATAGTGTTCCAGGGGTACAGATTTCATTTCCATACTTTGCCAATTCCAAATGGATGGCCGGATCTGCCACAAAACCAGTGGGCAGAGGCCCAGAAACAAGTCATGTCCCTCATGGATATTGAGGCTATTCAACCGGTACCAGAAAAGGAAAAAGGACAAGGTTTTTATTCAAGACTTTTCCTGGTACCCAGAAGAGACAATTTATGGCATCCAATACTGGACTTATCGATTCTGAACACGTTCCTGGACATTCCAAAATTCAAAATGCTGACTTTACAACAGCTACTGCCTATGCTAGGCAGGAATGCTTGGTTAGTGACTCTAGACTTAAAAGAGGCATACCTGCATATCCCAATAAGGGAATCATGCAGAAGATACCTCCGCTTCAAAGCAGGATTTTTGCATTACCAATTCTCTGCACTGCCTTTTGGCTTATCTACTGCGCCCAGGGACTTTACAAAGTGCCTGGCACCAGTTATTGCATTCTGCAGACAAAGAAGCATTCAAATTTATCCTTATCTGGACGACTGTCTAATTCAAGCAGAGGACAAGGACACTCTTCTTCAACATCTGGCATTTGTAAAAAGGCTTTTAGCATGCCTAGGGTACACCATAAACGAAAAGAAATCACAACTGGTACCCTCTCAAATAATTACATTCCTGGGTGCAAGCTTGAATAAAACTGCCCTGATGGCTTACCTCACGCCAGACAAACAAAGGCAACTGACAACATACTTCAAACAAATGGCAGCAAAAACCCAGTTATCTGCAATTGCATTCTACTAATTCCATATGTGAGACTGCATATGAGGAAACTTCAATGGTACCTAAAAAGTTAATGGAGTCAACATTGTCACAGCCTGGAAACAATGATTCCTCTCATTCCCTGCCTACAACAGGAGTTTCTTTGGTGGGCAGAGACATGTCACCAAAACAAGGGACTGTCATTCACTTTACCCCCTGCCACCCAAACCCGAGCTACAGACTCATCAGACTATGCTTGGGGGCCCCACCTGGCAGGGAGGTGCATTCAGGGCAAATGGAGCCCAAACCAAATGCATCTGCATATCAACCAGAAAGAGATGCTAGCTGTTCAGACAGCCTTCAAGGACTTACTTCATCCAGGACAACTTCTGGTAAAGACTGAGAACACCACAGTTATGTGGTACATAAACAAGCAGGGGGGTACACATTCCTACCCCCTTTGCAGACTAGCCATGGCTTTGTGGAACACAGCCTTGACTTAACAAATACATCTTCAAGCTCAATTCCTGCCAGGAAAGCAAAATATTCTGGCAGACGACCTTAGCAGAAATCTTATGGACCCGCACGAATGGAAACTGGATCCACAAATCTTCAGCATGTTAACACAAAAATGAGGGAGCCCAGACATAGATCTCTTTGCCTCTTCCCAAAATTATCAGTTGGACAAATTCTGCACAAGAACTCAGCACACAAATGCATGGAAAGTGGATTCTCTATCCTTCAGCTGGAAAAACCTGTCAGTCTATGCCTTTACCCCTCTGCCTCTACTCTCCAATGTTTTACTAAAAGTCAGACAGGAAAAACCAAAAATAATCCTAATTGCTCCGGACTGGCCTCATCAGCACTGGTACCCGCTTCTAAGAATATGTCTCACCTTCCTCCATGGTATTTGCCTCAAATACCTCATCTTTTGTCTCCGCAGAACTATCAAATTCTGTACACTCAGCTCCAAACTCTGAATCTTGCAGCATAGCTAATCAACTAATTATTCAAACAACACCTCTCAGTAAATCTGTGACGGCTGTCATTTTGGAAGCCTGAAGGCCTAGTACTAGAAAATCTTATGCTGATAAATGGAAGAGATTCTGTGCTTGGAACCAAGCACAAGGAATAGACACAGCAAAGCCCAATATTCCTCAGATTTTACAATATTTGACTGAGATGCTTGACAAGGGCCTATCTTTTTTTTTCAGTAAAAATCCATGCCTCTGCCATCTCGGCTCATTACAACACAGAGCCTTCCCTCTTTTCTCATCCACTGCTTAAACAGTATCTTAGAGGGGCCAAAAATTTAAGGCCTCCCAGAAGAGCACCAACTCCTGCATGGGACCTCAATTTTGTGCTGGAAAAACTCACCCTGCCCCTTTTTGAACCAGCAGCTACTGCGGATATAAAATTTCTATCTTGGAAAACAGCTTTTCTTTTGGCAGTCACTCCAGCAAGAAGGGTTTCAGAACTACAGGCTCTCATGACAGTGGAGCCTTTTATTATTTTTTATCTGTGCAGGGTGTCCCTCAGGACCAATCCTCCTTTTATGCCAAAGGTAGTACTAAGGCTCTTAACCAGGCCATTCACCTGCCAACATTTTACCCAAATCCGCAGAACCAAGGGGGAGCGGATTCTGCATTCATTGGATGTACACAGACAACTAAGATTCTACTTAAACAGGACCAAATCTCTAAGAAAGTCTGAGCAACTACTGGTAGCATTTGCTGCAGGAACAGCGGGGAAGGCTATATTAAAGCAGACTATTTCTAAATGGATAAGCCACTGCATTCATTTCTGCTATTTGCACCATGGTAAACCTGTGCCCAAGGGGATCCGATCACATTCCACCTGGGCTGCCTATACTTTAGCAGCTTTTCTCAGAGGAGTCCCAAACAAAGACATTCTAGAAGCTGCTACTTGGAGCTCTGTTCATACCTTCACAAAGCATTATCACTTACCTTTCTTCTCCAAATCCAGGGCAGGTTTTGCCACTGCAGTTCTGCAGGGCTTTATAGCCGCTCCTAATGCTGTTTAGTTCCATCTTCCCATCCATAGCTTTGGGATTCTACCCAAATTTAGTGACTGCAACAGTGAAACATGAAGAACATAGTACAGTTGTGTACACTTACCATAAATGTAGATGTTCTAGTGTATTCACTGTTGCAGTCCGGGTTACCCACCCGCCATCCCCCTTTCTATACCTTTTCTTTCCTTCACTATACTCAAAAGCCTTTATGGTGTATTTGCTTTTAGTTGAAGGTAATGTTTATGTTTCTAAAAATGCATTTATATATTTTCTGTTTATATATATATATATATATATATATATATATATATATATATATATATATATATATATTTGCTCCCCATTTGGGGGGCACCTGACATCTGGGGCAAGAAAAACTGAATAAAATGTCATCAACTGCATGTTTTATACCCCTGACGTCATGGAAGAGGAGACAGCAACCGACGCAGGACCCAAGACTTTGTTATTCAGGCCGACTGAGGGCAACCTGCCAGCAGATTACCCAAATGTATTGACTTTTAACAGTGAATACACTCTAACATCTACATTTATGGTAAGTGTACACAACTGTACTTTCTGCCATGTGGCTGCCCTACACAGGTGTTTATGGACAGCTGCAGACCATATCTGGCAGGGTGTGCAGTTCACTGCCTCTGTCCACAAACACGTGGACTGTGCCTGCCAGGGGTTTCATGGGCACTTCCAGGTACAGGCCTCAATGTGCTACTCTCACCTGCTGATGACATTTGTCTGCTGGTACTAGGTCATTCCTGGGACTGGCCAGGACCATGTGCATGTGGCCTGGTGTGGTGTGGGCCGCACACCCCCCGCACCGCCGGGGCTGCTACTGCCACTACAGGAGCCCCTTGGTGTCCTAGGATGTCAACATTGACTGCCAGCTGTTGGTGTTGTTGGCCCACATTCACGTGGGCGTTGCCACATCCACACCACACGTTGAAGCACTGACACACCACGTCTGATGAGGGCCATCATCTCATCATGCCTTCTATCCGTGTGCTCTGTATAAGCATGGATGGCATCCGACAGTTCACGGAGGTTGTCACTTACAGATGTGAGAGCAGCCCTCTGCAGCCTAAAGCCCTGTCTGGTGTAATGCTCCATGTGTGCCTGCACTGCCATTACAGCCTGAAAAATGCTTCTGCTAGTAGCAGCTATGTCACCTCTGCCAGGGGCATGATGTCCAGCGGCCCTACCACGAGCATCCTGGGACATCTGCCTATGTGGCAGCCTACTGGACATCTGGCTATGCCTGCTGCGACCTGACACAGTAGGCATGGTTACCACACTTTTGTGTGCACTGCCACTGAACGCCAGGTGTCCCTCTGTTATGGCCACTGGTGATGGGGTGGATATAGGCACTAATACTGTGTGTGGGGGTGGGGTGGCTAAAAGGGGGATGTCAAATGTTGGTGCAGTGTCGGCTCCTGACAAACCCACCTGTACCTCAACATTATCATCATCATCGGTGTCTGTATGGACGGGTCTACTTCAGCTGATCGACAAACCATTTGATTGAAACTCATTTGGTCGAAATTTCATTTGATCGAAAACCAGTATTCAAGGAACTTAACAGAGATTTGTCCCCCTCCCCAATGTCATTCTACCCTGGAGTTGATATATAGTTTGGGGGGTGTGGGGGGCATAGCCCTCCACCTATTTTCATTTAAAATGTGTACTTTTTGTTTTATTTTCTTCTTTTAAACGTAAATAGGTTGGGAGCTTCGCCCCTACACCCCCCCAATGTGGGGGGCTGTGCCCCCAACCCCCCTAACTATATATATCAACTCCAGGGTCGCACGATATTGAGGAAGGGGACAAATCCCAGTTTTATGCCTTGAATACTGGTTTTCGATCAAATGAAGTTTCAACCAAATGAGTTTCGATCAAATGGTCTGTCGATCAACTGAAGTAGACCCCTGTATGGACATCTACATCAGATTGCATGCAGGAGGGACCCTGACCCACCTTGCCACCTGTGCAGGAAAACAATAAATGCACTTTAAAACCTGTACAGCATTGCCTAACAGTACACACACACACACACACACACACACACACACACACACACACACACACACACACACACACACACACCTCCATAATACCTACCTGTCCATGGCTTTACAGACAGTCCCACGTATATGTCCATGTGTTACCTCATCCTGCATCACAGTTGTTAACATACAAACATTGATACCATTCATTAACATCATGGTCCTCTAAATGCTCACATAAGTGGCCACAACACAAGGCCTGTTGCTACTTTACTTGCCTGACCTGTGTGTAGTGGATTTACGTGGCCACACTGCTGTCATTCAGTATACACCCTCTGTATGGCCGGAAATGATGTGCATGTCTCCTATATGTGTGGGCTAGTATGTTGTATCCATAATACCTCCCACTGGTGTGTCATGTGTATGTAATGCTCCGTACATGCCAGATATGCTGCTCTGTCAGCCCATCATGTGACACCTGTAATATTTGTATACACTCCCTGGTGTGGACTGTTACTTCCCCCAGTACATCTGTAGAGCTGCATATGTGGGTTGTAGGTGACCTCTCTGCTGACTGCGATATTAAGTGTGTACCTGGAGTCTACCTTCCTACAGACCATATTATACTATTTGCTGTCCTGTGATTACACACGACAGGTATTCCTTTTGTGTAATGTGGCAGTCCATGTCCATGTACTGCACGGTCCCAAAGGGGGGTACAGCTATATGAACACTCCATAATTACACATGTGCATACATGGCTAAACACACAAACACACACATACACACACGGATCATACATGCATCTACCTCCCTCCACTTCACCAGTGTGACCCTGCAGGCAAACTAACTAACCACCAGGATGCATATACACACACACACATAGAGCTGAGGTTGCACAATGATAGTACACACAGTCCTCCTAGTACCCATCTGCTAACATGCAGAACATATGGTACAGAACAGCATGCATTCCAGCTATAGTCAATCCATACTAGCAACAGTATACATGTGTGTGATGTATGTGCTGTGTCACTAGGTGATACCCCTTCCCCTGGATACCACTGCACCCATGTACACAGTATTGCTGTGCACCTGTTCTGCACCCTGCCATTTACTGTGCACCACAACTCACAGGTGTACAACCCATTATGGAATGTGTAGTACTGTCAGTTTTACTTCTCACAGCCCCTATGTTTTTCAGCAACACATACCTGGGATGATATGTGGACTGTTGTCATTGGTGAATGTCTGATGCCTGATTTTACAGCTGTCAATGTCAACAGACCATGTATGACCACTGCAATACTCTTACACTGACAACCATCAGAGCATACCGTGGCTATGGGGGGTGTACACACCTTTATTGATTTTACACACACGTCCTTGATCTGCCATGGGACCACATCACCGCATATCATAGCAGTACACAAGCCCGGTATGTGACATATGTCCTGTACTGTCACATGCAGTGTCTACAGATTGTGTTAGGTGTGCGGCTGCTGACCTCAATGCATACACACCATGCAGGCATATGTGTGCACACACTTATCATAACGGTTTATCACTCCTCTTCTGTGTACAACAGCAGTCACTGCTCATGGCAGGGGTATACCAGCGTGGGCCATCTGCATTTGCCAGTGTATGTTCAGTCTGCCCTACACATGTCCCCCTATTCTGCCTGATTGCAAGGTCTACTCGTGTACATGCCATGGTGTTCACACATTGCTGTCATTCCTGTGTGGGTAAGGATGTGGCTGCCACAAGTCCTGGGCCTGACTATGTGCAGATAGAGCCATTCCTACCATCCTTAGGATCCCTGTTGCAGTGCACTGGTGTGTCATGCTGAGACCCCACCCCCCCAGCTTTTATGCAGATGCATGACAGGTAAGCCCTACACATTTGTGTCACTTTGCAGTGTCCCATACACTGAACACCACATGTTGCAGCCTAGACCCAGCTGATAATGTGGACTACTGTATTGCCTTATGTCATAGTGTATCTCTGCAGCAGTTGGCATTGTCCTACAGGTATATACACTGGTGATGCACTGTATGTGGGTGTTGTTCAGAACACATCACTACTGTAGGCCATGTCTGCAACAGTATGTTACTCCTTGTGGACACATTCTTCAATGGCAGAATGTTATTTATCATGCAGGTGTGTGACATACCCTTCCAGTACCCCATCATGGTCGCCCCTGTGAGACCGTGCATTTCACAACAACAATACATGCACATGTACAGTATGCATTCAGGGTAGGTGTGTTAGAAGTGTGCATGGAATATACCATCACCATTACATGCCCAGTGTGTTGGCATGCATCTACATAAAACAGACCAGCTGCTGCCTTGTTGTTATCCTGGAGGGACCTACATAACAGGGTGAGAGATGCAATGTCAGTGGCCATACCTGTGGCACTGCTACAGGCTGGGTGCAGTACTACCATACATCAGTGGTAAATTCCCACAATACTACCACATCTGGACATCTGTTTATCACTACAAGCAACACAATATATCTATGACATGTCAGATGTGCATGATCTATCTGTACCAATGTGGATGTTTGCACAACACTGGTCTACTGATGTGCCCTGTGTCTTTACCTGCACACTCCTCGGCTGGTGTGTGGGTGATACCCACCTCCATGAAGGGGTCCACTAGTTGGTGGTAGTCTGGACGGGCAGGTGCCATGAGGCTGGCCAGGGACTCCTCCACACGTGTCGAGGGGGGATGGATGGCCCCCCTCTGTGGTGAGGTCATCCCCCCGGACTGTAACAGCACACCGACTGGCATTGCGAAGCAGTTCAGTAAAATGATGCCGGACCTCCTCATAACTGTGGTTGTGTAGTCCGACATCATTGACCCTGTGGACTAGGTTGTTCCATGGGGCGGTCCGCTCATGTGCATGCCTGCCAAACAGCAGCAGATAGTGCTGGATTGTATGCTATCACCACGTCATTCTCAGCATTAGAAAAGGTGGGCAACCATGCACGTGCCATCTTGGCTGAAAGACATAAAGATGGAAACCGGTCTGAGCAACTCTTACGGCAAGGTTACCACAGTTCGTAATACACATCACTGTCACCCCCCCCACCATATCAGCTTCAACAGACTGTACACACAACTCATTAGGTATGGCTACAGCTCAACTACCATTTGGACAGATTTTGTATTGTACCATACCTTCTGCTATGTGATTATAGCCATGTCCCCTGTGTGGACACTATCATTGCTGGCCTGTTACAGACTATTCACCTGCATGCCATTGTCAGGGCCACTATGGTTACATATATGCCAGTGGTATGGCTGCTCTGAGATTGCTGCACATCTGACAGTCTGTGTTATCGGGGATATCTATGCATGCTGTTGGACATGTACCAGGATTGTGTAGGCAATTACTACGAACAAATGTAACAGTAACTGTAACAGTGACACAATAACTTGTACATGTTCTATTGGCCAGGAGATCCACCTCTCCACACCCATCTGCCCATGATACCTGGCCACATCACATGTGTGCCCCAAACTGGGGCCTCCTTGTGTACTGTTGCAGCAATACCATCAGGTGGAACCCCCCAGGGGGATGTTGCCCCCCCCCTCAGGGCACACACAGGCATGTTCCTGTTCTCTGAGCTCAGGTCTAGGGTCTATTCCATACCGGGCTCCACAGACACATGAGGGATGTGCTATATCAGTCTGAGCCACCCAGTACACATTCACAGAGCCAACATGCTGCTCCTACTCAGCCTCCAGACCAGGTGCCGTCAGGACATGGACTGCTGTTGTGAGTGCCAGTGGGTGGGAGGCTTGTTCCCATTGTGCCCATATTGGGGACCATGGGGCGTCCACATCACAGACCCTACACACCATCCACGGTGTTTACCCACCACGTGTCACATACCACCCCTGTAGACTGACTACCTCCACATGTGTACCTGCCATACTTCACCATGTCTCTATTGCATACTTCACAGACGGGGGCAATGTGGTGCCAACAAGGGACTAACATGTGACATAGCCGTCCATGGTGCACATACTGCCAGCTGTAGATATGTGTGTATTGCTATGTTTGCTGCTGCCTCACACATAGCACACATAACTGTGGTAGTGATATAGGGGACACGTCTTTACATATATGTTTGTGTATGTGTTTGTACATATGTTGACATGTGCATATAGGTATCTATATATGTGATGTCATATGTGTGCACATATATATGTCTACACATGGGTATATGTATATTTCTAGACATGCATGCTGATATACATATATATTCTTATATATTATATATGTGACATATGTACATATATGCATGCCTATATGTGGAGTACATTCAGATGTTAGCTCCACAGTCTCACAACACCTTCCTGCACAGCTGCACTGTTCTGCCTTGCTACAACACAGGCAGGTGCCACATATGGACACGGCCTGATATTATTGGGGTATATGTGGGAACTGATTGCAGGTAACCCTATTACACACCTATGGTATTCTGGCATGCTACATTACAGATTCACCTGAGTATTCTGCCAGTGGTGGGCTATGGCTCCCACATGTCCATCATAATGGCATTACTTCCACCACCAGCTATTGGCCACGTAATATACATACCTCCCATTACACAACACACACTATGATGGCTTACATCTTGTCTGTCAGTGCTGACCTGCACAGTTAACAGCTATGGCCCACTACCCACAGGGACAGACACTATTGTCCATAGCAGTTGTTCAGTTGAACATCATCACAACACCACCTGATGGCACATAAAACTCATTCCACATCATCTATCCCATTATGATAGACTCTGTACTGCATTCTAATACATGTACATGTACTTCACATACCTGTTGTGGGAATGATGTCTTTAGGAATGGCAGCTGGTTAAATGCCTGCATCTTCAGCTGTTAGTTTGACGAGCTTTAGTTTTTTTTTTTGTCTGCTTTCACTTTCTGTTTCTCTCTCCAGTGAATGGATTGAGCTGCTTTTAGTAGATTGCAGCCTGGCTTTAGTAGGTGATGCACGTCATCAGATGATGGCCTCTGCACCAATCAGTGTCCTACACTTGCTAACTGCATGCAGCTTGCTGTGTAATACTTGCAATTACCACTGCCATGGCAACCATCTACTATAAATCCCTACATCATGTGGGAGTGGTCCCTTTACCTTTCCTGTGTGAGGGACATCCTTCCTGTGTGTGGGCATCAGTGTTACAGACAGCAGGTAGCAATACCTCTTACAGGAGAACCGGCACACTCAGGCCAGCTACATATTTGTAGGAGGTTCCAGAACTACAGACAGAGTGTGAGTAGAGTTGTGCTATGCTTTGTATAGTACTGGAGTTGCAGGGTGTGTGTGTGCGTACTAGTTTACCTTGGAATGCAGTCTGTCTGCATAGCTCTCAACTGTGGGCCTATCCTCTTGGTGGCCAGAGGTGTGCCTATCATATTTTGTCTGTCCACCACACAGGTCCTCTGTCAGATATTTCACTGGCAGTGTGTGTGTGTTGAGTGCTATTAGTATATGTTTCTAACCTCATTTCCTTGACAAAGGGTATGTTGCAGACTATCCTGTAATACCAGCGACTTGCTATTTGTATGACAACAATTTTCCACATATGGGCCTGTGTTCCAGCCTCTGTCCTCCACCTACATACCAAGCTTTGCACATATGACATGCTGTCAGGGGTTGTTCTGTAGTGGGCTGTGAGTATATCACACTGCCAT
The DNA here is from genome assembly GCF_019279795.1 of Protopterus annectens. NCBI lineage: Eukaryota > Metazoa > Chordata > Ceratodontiformes > Protopteridae > Protopterus > Protopterus annectens. Next base: position 325,799,861 of record NC_056748.1, read on the forward strand.
TGCTGCCATGAGTCCACTGCTGTTGTATCCCCCATGCATACGGTGGGGCTGGGACCATATATGTGTGGGCTTCACCTACACAATACATATGTGCCCTTATGCACTCCAGAGGCCAGTGTATGTAACAGTGGTATATGGCCCTGTATTATTTACTCTGGGAGGGGGGGTGCACCATAAATGATCTAGGCTGTTACAAAATGTGGGGTATCAGGGGTGAGCTGCCTTAAGGTATCTGGATGTACAGTACCATATACTTCACGTATATTTACATTACTTACATAAATTGGGTTAATGCAGGCCTACTGCCTCCTGCCATACAGATTGTTCTGTTTGTCATTGTGCTTGTGATGGTGTCAGTTATGCCTTGTTATGTAACAGTTACATCCCATTTGGTCAACTGAAGTCTTTACTACCTAGTGATTTTGTAGAGAGTGTAGATAGAGGCTGCTTAACTATACACCTGCATTACTTACTGTTGATTGTTTGGTATCTTATGGCCCAGTCTGTCTTTACTATTGTACAATTCGAAGGGCTTGGCCTGGACAGCAACAGTTGTGAACCTTTCCAGACTACTGTATTAGTATAACTGTTTCACATGTTGCATTACTCTGTTTATATGGATGTCAGTGTTTGAACAGCTATATGACATGGCATATAGAACTGTAATAGTACACAAATAAAGGTTTTCCATTTCTGCAAACCTGTATGTGGTGTTTTTTCCTATGACCTCTCTATGGGTATATGTTGCAGGCAATGATTGTCGTTTGCATGGGGGTGGCCCATACAGTGTCCAGTTCAGGTGTTAACTGTTGGCATAGTGGCTGTTCCATATTGTGTGCACCTTCTACATATGTATCTTACTGTACCTATCTCTGCGCGTGTATGTGTAGTCACATCTGTGTGTGTATGTGTGTGTATATATATATATATATATATATATATATATATATATATATATGTATGTATAGCTGTATCTGCATATATATGTCAGTCTGTGTATATGTATCCTGGGGATGTTGATAGCTTCCACATTTTATATTTCCTGTGGGAGGCAGACTGTACTGCATGATATGTTACCAATACCAGCCTGACATTATACAGGTGGGATGTAGTACTGTTAACATTTTGTGCCCATGTCGTGTCAGGTCTTGATTATGGGATCTGCAACACTTGGTAGTGTATTGTAGGGCGGACGTGTGTGGCTGTGGGGGGGTATGCCTATTCGTACAAGACGTATATTGTTTGGAGCCTCTCAACCCCATTAACGGTGTATGTGGACATATATGTTTTTGTTAATCTAACATTGCTATCTACAGATGTATGGCCATATATACCTATATAGATATGTATATCTGCTTACATATATATAACTATGCCCATATATACCTACATAGATATATATCTGCGTACATATATTTAACTTGTGTATATGTAGACATATAGGTGTAGACATATATATGTGTCTATGTAGGCATTTGCATGTATATATGTTCATATATATATATATATGTATGTGTATGTATGTATGTGTGTATATATATATATATATATATATATATATATACATATATATATATATATATATATATATATATATATATATATTATATATATATATATATATATGTATATGTTGTATCTGTTTATATATTAATATATTTACACACATCTAAATGTTGATGTACATTCTCTGTACTGTTGCATGACTGGACTGGATGATATGTTTCTGAAAACATCAGATTTATGTATATCTGGCATGGCTTAGTGGTAAATCACTTTGTCTATGGTGTGCAGGGTCCTGGGTTCGAGCCTTGCAGAGACTGTTTATTTTGTTGCTGGACAGAACACGGGCTGTTGGATACAAAGTGATTAAGGCACTTTAAAGCAGTTGTAAGCGGGTTTGCACGGAGGTAAGCACTGCTAACTTCCGGTTACAGTTTCTTATACTCTGCTTCTAAATTGCTTAATCTTTGTAGGCAGTGCTTACCCTCGCGCAAATAGGCTTAGACCCGCTTACTGCTACTTAAAAGTGCTTACTTCCCCTTACCCTCTCGCTAATTTCTTTAAAAGAAAAGAAAAAAGGGTTGATAGGAAAGTGGTGAAAAAAGGGCACAAAGAGGGAAAGACAGTAGGGAAAATAGCTAGGGATGTGCAAGAAGGGTGCAGGGAAGAAGGTACATAGCTGCCCATTTCTTGTACAGGAACAGCTGTGCATATACACTGAATTTGAAGGTAGATTTGGACACTCAAACCCCTGGGAGAGGGGTGAGGACAACAATGATAAGTTGTGATGCCAATTAGACCAGATTACATGTGTCCAGTGGACATGTGTGCGAAATGGACAGCTATGTATGGGGTAAGATTTTTTTGTGGGAACAGATTGCCCCCCTTTTTTTTTTCAGGTGAGAGTGGGATGTTTGGGAGGAGTAGTAGGTATATTTGGGGAGGTAGGTTGGGTAGGTTAACAGACAAAACACACAAGACGCATACAGTGGCAGTATATGACATGTGGGGGGTAAACACCTTGATGGGGGGAGGGGTGTTGGGATATCGGAAGCCCACAAGCCCCCTAGTGGTAAGAGTGGGGCTGACGTCCCCACCCATGGGCAGTTACCACTGCACCTTCACAGCCCCAAAGATGGCTGTGCTGAGGGCTGAGCCGCAGAGCCAGGCTGGCTCTCTAATCACGACATGCGACCCTTGAGCTGGCGTGGAAGATCACTGAACTGTTCATTGATTGCTCTACACACCACGACCCTGAACTGGTGATGGGTGACAGGTGCCTGTCTGCGCCCACTCCCAGGGAGGGGGGGGGGCGAGCCCCATCCTCTGAGGTAGTTCCACCCAAAGGTGGTGCAAGACCAATGGACAGGGAGGTCCGCGGTTGGGCCCCAGACATGCTGGTGCCCGGTGCCACGGCCAGCTGAGGTGGGACAGGTGGGTCCGCTGGGACCAGCCTTCCCAAGTGTGCTATAGTGTTTAGAGTTCATCATCATATATAAGTTAGTAATAATCAACACATTCCAGGGTTAGGTATAACAGCATGCATAGATATTTCCATTAACCCAGACACCAGATACAGAACAGTTGCATAGCAAACAAAACACATACATATATGGGACCACAATGGTAATAAGACCAGCATATAGGTATGTTGATGGCACCATGCCAACAATGTTGGAATAATTCAATATGGAGCATGCATGGGAACCATTAAAATATTTATCAAGCAATTGGACATCATATCATCAGAGTCTGTACATACCAGTTGGGGTGGGTATGTTGGTTATTGTTAGAGATAAGGTGGGGGGAGAGAGGGGAGAGAAAGATGTCAATTAACAAGTAGTATATTCCTGTAGTCTTTGCAAGTCTTACTACACTACCCTATAGCCTTATTGTGGACAGTGATATGCCTGTTGACATCATTACATGTGAACCGGTTTTACCTGCAGTATACACCTCTTACCTGGTATACCTGTGGAGGGAATGTTTGTTAACACTGACTGTACACATAAGCCCAGATTCCAGGTTGATGTTTTGCACTATGCTATCCAACTGTTTCTGCACAGACTCTGGCAATGTGTTGACCACATGCTGGTGTGCCTGGACATATCTAGAATATTGCTCTCTTCCACCTTTAGTGACCTAACACACACATATACATGCTTTCCTACACAGTTATATTATGTAGCACAGTGTGGGCGACAGTGACCACTGATACTTTATTATTCAGAGAAACTGCAATGCTCGCAATCCCCTACAATACCAGGGTGGACAGTACCAGTGCAGATTATATTGGTCTGTATTTCTCAGCACAGTGTTCGTATCCAGTGTACCTGTGGGAGCAATGTTTGTTAGCACGACCTGACTTTTGTCACACAAAGTTCCAGATTACACATTAGTATTGTGCACATACATCTCACTCTGTTACTGTACACACTCTGGTCACAGCTTGACAACATGGGAGTGTAAATATGACATACTTGAAATATTACTCTCCTAACAGTTTCGGGGGTTGCTACAGTGACAGGTGTGTTCTCATGATGGTTGACAATCACTTGTATTCCCTGTTTGCTGGCTACACATCTGGGATCATCCCACAGACTTACCAGGGGGACAGGCAGCAGATATGGGCACATATACTGACATTCTGGCCTCGTATGTACAGTTGTGGGGTATGAATCTGTATGCAGTCTATTTCCCCTCCCAGGATTTAGATCATGGCTTTGTCTGCTACAACTTAAACACTGTCCATCACAGTTGTCTGCTATGTTGATATTGCTGTACATCTCCAGTCTGCTTTCTGTCTTATTAATCCCCTATGCTTATGCATTCTGACCTTGTATAACAACAGTCTTATACAGATTTCCTAGACAGTTATATGTTGTAGGACAGTGTGGGTGACAGTGATGTGTAATACCTCATTATTCAGAGCAAATGCATGTCATTCTTGTATTTATGGGCACAGTGTTGGTATCTGACAGACCTGTGGGAGGAATGTTTATTAGCACTACCTGAACGGCCCCACACACAGTACCAGGTTCCACATTACTGTTATGCACATACATCTCACTCTGTTACTGTATGCACTCTAACCACAGCTTAACAAGTTGGGGTGTAAATGGGACATACCTGGCTTCTTAGTCACATAAGGTATTGGGGAGTTGCTAGTGTGCCAGGTTTGTTGTCATAGATGTGTGTCAGTCAGTTGTATTTCCTGTTTGCTGCCTATACGTCTTGGATCATCCCACTGATTTCCGAGGGGGACAGGTTGATAGGGAATAGATATGGGCCACTTTAGTAGACATTCTGGACATATCTGTACAGTTGTGGGTTATGATTCTGTATGCAGACTACTACCACTGCCAGGATTCGAACCATGGCTGTGTGTGTGCTAAATAAACAACAGTTCACATCTCAGTTGCAATTTGTTTTTTGTTGTCTGCATTTTCCCTGTTTACTGTCTGTGTCTCTCTCAGTTGTACTAAATGGCCACTGGGGATTACACCTGTCATATACAGGCATTCCTACACATTCAATTTATGGTGCATGGTGTGGGTAACAGTGCTTAATACAACAGTATTATTACATGATTGCAAATCTACATTACCATATGATACCAGAATATACACATGCAGTCCAGCAGTTAGACCTGTTTTGTCAGGATATTGCACTTTTAGTGATAAACAATTTGAGACTCTTCCTGCCATATTCTCTAGTGTATGCAGTACTTGCCTTGAACAATTCAGGTTTTATACTAGCAATTAGTTTACTACTACTTTTATTTTCATTTCCTATGACCGTAAAAACATAAGTATTACTGACTTGCCTGGCATCGCTACCTCGCCAGGCGGCTGATGTGGTCTTCCTAGTTCATGGCCTGCGCCATTGCAGCTGTGGGGGACATAAGAGGAATATTTAGCCATACCTATCCATGATATACCTGAGCTGGCAATTATTACACACATACTGGGGTGATACTTACACACGTTTGGCACATCCGCTGATGCACTAGCATCTTGGAGCCACTCTGCCAAGAGGTCCCCCTTCTGCCGCTTCAGGTCGGCATAGTGGTGCCTGACCTGCTCACCAGTTCAGGGTATGCCAGTGGCACTGGTGAGGTCACAGGCGAGATGGTCCCAGGCCTCCGCCTTATATTGGGAGCCCTGGTACTGGCCCTTCAGCAGTCTGTGTGCATGGTCTTTAAGTAGGAGTCCTGCCATGACCTTGGACTCCTGGATGCACCACCGCTGCGCCCGGAAGCGCACTCCTTCTCCCCTTACTGCCATAGTGCCTGGAAGGGGGAGCTACAACCAGTTATGAGATGTATTCCCACCTCTTGGGTTTAAGTAGGGCTGATTTCCCGCACTTTTCTGTGATTGGCCAGTTTTGAAAAGGCTAAGCTATGGGCTAACCTGCTTACCTAGGGTTGGTATTGTTTAAACAGGTATACCACTGGGCACAATGAGTTAGCTGGTCTACACATTATTCACACCTCCTAAGCTGGTCCGTGCAATGCTTAGCATTGCTTACATTAGACTTTCATTATAATGCCTTTTTGGCATTGTGTTATTATTCATTACACCTTATATGTATGCCTGGTATCCCTGATTGATGTGTACATACACTCTCTGGGGTCCTTGTGTTTTACTGGGGACTTCAACACTCTATTACAGTTACACCTCACTTCTGGGCTTACTGCTGTACTCCAGTTCACATATTTATGTTATGTAGTGGGTTATGGCACATATGACTGTATACTGATGCCTTTCACATGTTCAAATTGGTTATACTATGGTGAGGACTTGTTTGCTACTACCTCATTCTTCTGTGATGGCTTGGTGGATAACTACTGGGTCTATGATGTATATGGTCCTGGGTTTCAGACCTGCATGGCTGTTTATTTTGTTGATGGGCAGAACAAGGGCTGTTGGATACAGAGTGATTAAGGCACTTTTGGACAGTTGTATGCGGGTTTGCGCAACAGTAGGCACTGCTAACCTGCCGATACATCTGCTTACAGAGAATAAGCTTAAGAATTGCGTAGCCAGTGTAGGCATTGCTTACCGCCATGCAAACGGGGTTACACTTGCTTACTAGTGCTTAAATATGCTTACTACTGATTAGACCTGCTTACTAGTGCCTTATTCATTATGACACTGACACCTCACATGTGCATTACTGCAGTACTCCAGTTCATCAATATTTTTGTTGCATAACCTACTAAATAACATATATTTGTCATAACATGCTTTGCCATGTAAAATTGGATGTGCTGCAGCAGGACTTGAACCGGGAATGCCTGCTCGTAAGGCGAATGCTCTGCCCACTACACTAATTGCTCTGCTGCTTCATTTACATATGTCTTCCTGTTTATCCTCTTCATCCTTTTAAGCTGCTTTAACCGTAGCTAAGAGAAAGGCACACCCCGTAAGGCAAATGCTCTGCCCACTACACTAATTGCTCTGCTGCTTCATTTACATATGTCTTCCTGTTTATCCTCTTCATCCTTTTAAGCTGCTTTAACCGTAGCTAAGCGAAAGGCACACCCGCGCACCTATGGTTAGGTGTAATCGGATGTTTAAAAAAAAAAGTTTTCTTTATTTCATTTCTATATTCTGTTGCTATTATACACAAGGGGGACTATTGGTGGGAATATGCGGTCACCTGTGAGCAGTCTCACTCATTGCATTCCCCTTTCTGCTGTTCTGCATTACGGGGGAGTGTTTATTCTGAGAGTTCTGCTCTCAGACACGCCCCCTGCACTCTTACACACTCCATGTAAGCATAGGACAGCGCGCATCATTAATATGCATGGCGTGCTGCCGTCCTGCTCCTAAAGGGTTACTTCCATGCAGGACTAAGCTGGTCCTGCATGGAAGATTAGTAAATCCGGGGGACAGTCTTCTGTATGAATGTCAGTAATGTTTTCCTTTTCACAGGCAAAATCTGCATTTATCTGCAGGAGTGGTCATCATATTTTTGTGTCTCTTTCAGCGAAAGAAAGAAGTTGTAATGATATAGAGTCCACTATTCTTAATAACCAATAAGTGTATGATCAACACATGCTTTTCTGAGGTTACTTCAAAATATTTTCTCTGTTTAATTTCTCAAAGCCTTTTGGGTTTCTAATACTTTGATGAAATGGACCCCATTACTGAGTCAGGGTGTGATTAAAGTTTGTGAAATTAGCTTTGTTTCAATCTTTGATTGTAGCCAAAAGTGCTCTTTGTAGCACATGCAATGTGCCCAGAACTGACTCCTGCAATTCATATCAGTAGCATATCTAAATATGATTGTAAATTCTGTTTTGTGAGACCCATTGCTCTTACTACTACTGGAACTGTCTAGATATCTTTCTTCCATATTGCAGTCATTTCTGCCTGCAAATCCTAGTATTTTATGACTTTGCATCTCTCTGTATATAGACAGTGTAATCACTGGGTATAGCAATTTCAGTAATCAATGCTACTTTTGTCATTTTTTCATGGTCTACTACATCTGTTTTTCTCGCATCTGTTTTCTGAACTGTTGGCAATGGACGATCCCAAGTGATATAAATTTCATCATTCTCTGTAATGCTTTGTGGTTGATGTTTCCAATGCTTTTTAGCTACTTTAATATTGTAGTGTTTGCACAATCTCCAATACAACAGTCTTGCCCCTTTTAACTTATAAACACGCAGCAAACTGGAAAATGAAACTCAAGCCAAAAGCTGTAGATGGAATGAAGGAGCAAGCACAATTCTTTTAGTACTTTCGTTCATATTTATTCTTCATGAACTTCTTCAGAAAAAAGTTAACCTCTGAAAACACACCTCTTATAAGTTGCATCACACATCACATGACTTTCAGGATACTTTAAATTCAAGGTATAAAATCATACCCTAAAAATAAGAAACAAAACAAAAAAAATTTCTTAATATAGAAACATAATCATATTATTGTGATTTGAATGTTATTTTAGTGCAAAAAAACACTTAATATTAAGACTTTTTTTTATGAAGATTTGACATTCTAAGCTGTTTGGAAAACAAGGCATTTTTTTTTTTGCTTTGTTTTGTTTTTTATTTTTATGGTATGATTTTATACCTTGAATTTAAAGTATCGTGAAAGTCATGTGATGTGTGATGCAACTTATAAGAGGTGTGTTTTCAGAGGTTAATTTTTTTCTGAAGAAGTTCATGAAGAATACATTTGAATGAAAGTACTAAAAGAATTGTGTTTGCTCCTTCATTCCACCTACAGCTTTTGGTTTGAGTTTCATTTTCCAGTTTTGCCACATTCTCATGCCTTTCATTATACAGACCCTCTGCCATTGGTGTGTCACACCCAGCAACAAGATGTGACTGTTTCCAGTTCTGTTTTACAGAACCTGCATTTATCTGTTTTTCCCATGTGCTCATTGAGCTTTATTTATTTATTGGTTTTGTTTACTGGGAAAGTCTGACTGGGCACAAGTCCCATTTTCAGTGGAGGTCCATGGAGAAATGCTGTATTTTACAGAATGAGTAGAAAGCTGTTATTCAAGATTTACTTAATAAATGTACATAGACTAGTGATAATGATAAACGTTTAAAGAATAGTAAATGAACATACATAGAATTGTAATGATAGAACAGTTAATGAAAACATGACAGTTAAATGAAGAATACTGTAAAATATTAAGCTTATAAGAGTCTAGTTACTATCAAATGGAATTGTCTGAAAATAGATGAGACAGTTAAGTAATTATATAATGAAAATGGTTACAAATTTTGAAGGAGTTCTTAGGAGGTCTAGAGTGAGTAGTGTATAGGGATAGTTGATAGTTTAAAGTTGTGAAGAACTTTATAAGCCAACATGTATGTAGTCCACTATCCTGGGCCATCAATAATAACCTTTCATCTGTTGGCTTAAATTCACCTCTCCTTAACCATTCCTGTGTCGAATCCTGATCAACATGAGGTAATTTCAGGAGTTTTCTGTAGTTGGCAGTTGGCACTATGTTTCAGGCTTTTCCACATTTCTTTCCTTCCCATCTGACCCATCTTGTATATTTTCTTCTGTTTTTGGCACATTCAGTTATCTGATTTTTGTCTACATTTGGTTTGATTTCCATTCCTGCTTAACACCCAAATGCTTCTGTTAAAGTAAGCAGAGAGGTAATCTTAGATGACTTCTCATGTTAGAAGACTTCTCCATGTTTTAAAACTTTCACTATGCTTGGATCTGACGAGGTCAACAGATAGGTGTACAATCTCACGATCGTAGTGTCAGAGCCATGGACTAAATCTGAATGCCAAGAAATGCAAAATACTACCCTTTGGGAATTCATCCACCTCTGATAACTATCATATTGAAAACACACCCTTAGAGCTGACCCAGTAGTCAGGGACTTAGGGGCACACATAGATAGTAATCTAGCCTTTGACCATCACGTGTCTACAGTAGTGAGGAAATTATTCTATGTTGTGTAACTTGTCAACAAAGGTATGGCATCTAAGTTCAAGGAAGTCATTGTTCCATTGTATCCAGCATTCATCAGACCTATCATTGAGTACAGTTCCCCCTTTGGTATGTACCTAACCAGGCATATCCAACAATTGGAACAGCCACAAAGTCCCCTCACTAAAAGAATACAGGGCGTGAGTAAAATGTCCTATGCAGACTGCTTCAAGGCCCTGTCCCCTGTATTCTGTCTCCTATAGGCTGTTGTGGAGAAATCTATGGCTGGCATAATTGGCATTGTCAGACCCCACTCTGATGGACCTCCTGCTTATCTACAAAACAAACATCACCAGAATTACTTGCTCTAAAGACTTAAACCTTGTCTGTGATATGAAGAGGACCTGCTGGAGCGACAGGTATGTATCCCAGAGACTACCTTGTCTATGGAACAGGCTCCCCATCCATGTAAAGCAGAGTTCCTCTTTAACCCAGTTCAAGTGCAGCTTGGACAAATGGATAGTGAACAGGAAATTCATCCCTGGTTTGGCACCTATGTCTGTAATTGACACAGGCAACCTGTAAATGGTTCATCTCCCAAACCCCTGCTTACACTTATCAATGTTATCAGAACTTGTCAGAGATTTGGGAAGCATGGTTATGCTAGGCTAGGCTTGAAAGGGCCCTTGTGATCGTTGGCCTAGCAAACACCTATGAACCTATTTGTTTTGCTTTCTCCTTTGCATGAGTATTTCACCACATTAAATCTCTTTCTTTCTTGTGTCCGTTATCTTCAGATGTCTCCCATTCCACCTGTTTCCTCCTTAATTTGGGGACCCATTGTTCCATAATGCTGTCTAATAACCTGTATTAGACTTTATCCACTAGATCCTTCACATTACAGGTATTCCAAAACTTCAATTTCTATTTCACTTCTTTATTATTTATTTATTTATTTTACATTTGTTGACCAGGTTTGTCTGACTGAGCTGAAGAGCCCTTTTTCAGCTGAGGCTCGGAGAGAAAAGCTCCAACATATTATACAATTTTCATTATAAATTGGCATTAAACAGCAATGTTACATGATTATTACAAGGTTTTAAGTAGCAATACAATGTTATACAGTGTCAATAATCAGGAGTATAGCAAAGCTCTTTCAGGATGTATAAAAATAAATAATATGTCATTAAGATGAATATAGTTTTTGGTGTATGTGGTTACAAAAACCCAGTTTATCATAATGTAGTTGCATGAAGCCAAGACAGTTACAACAGAATGTTTCTCTGAGGCAATTTGCTTAATAGGTTTTAGAAGACCGTAGAAAGAGTAGTCCTGGAAGATTAGAGAGAGCTAGTGAGAAGAGTGAGTTAAGGCCAGAAAGTAGATTAAGGTTTGGGAAGTATGTGATGTTTAAGGAGGGAGAGTGCAGTGGTATTACCAGTGACTTTCAAAGTGCTCCTTGGTTGCTCTCTTAAATTGTTTAGGATGTATAAGGGTTCTGATTTCTAGTGGGAGTCTATTCCAGGCAATAGTGGGGTGATAGCTGTACATGTTATGTCCAAATTTAGACTTGGGTTTGTAGATTTGTAGTAGGTCTTGGTTAGAGCTTTGGAGAGGTCTGGAGGGAGAATAATGGGACATGAGAGGGGCTAGTGCTGGGCAGTAGGAAGGCTGGTATAGGATAGAATGGATGATCTGGAGGTGAGAGAGAAGAAGCTGGTGGGGTAATTCAAGTCAGTTTAGGTGTTTAAGAGAGAGACAGTGATGGGATTTGTAGGTTTGTTGGACAGCAAATCTAGCTACCTTGTTGTAGGTAGATTCGAGTTTGGTCAGGAGTGTTGAGTTAAGATTTGTGAGAATTTGAGAGTTGTACATTAGACTGGGTAGAAGGTAGGTAAGAGAGAGTAACCTTGGCTTCAGAGGTAAGGAATTTCTTGTCATGGTGAAGGAGCCTTAGTTTTGAATGAGTCTTTTTGATACAGTTATTAACATGCAAGTCAAATTTAAGCTGATCATCCATGGTTACGCCTAAAAGCTTAGTGCTGGATTCTACCTGAATGGGAGTGTTATTAAGGGACTGTATTTATAAGGAGGGTTTAATATTGTTGAATTTTTTTAGGCAGGAAGAGTAACAGCTTTGTTTTTTTAGGGTTAAGGATGAGCTGGTTGTTGGAGAGCCATGTTTCGACTAAGTTAAAAGATGCCTGAGTAGCTGAGAAGAGCTTAGAGGGAGAGTTGGCTGTGGTGATGTCATCTGCTTATTACACTAAAGATGACTGAGGACAGGAGGTATAGAGCTGATTAGTAAAGATATTAAAAAGTTAAAGGCCCTAGGATAGACCCTTGAGGTGTACCCATTTTTACAGGGAGAGGTGGGGAGAGTGCAGAGTGCCATCTCACTGATTGAGATCTATCAGTGAGGTAGCTGGAGAACCATGCAGCAGTATCAGAGCAGAAGTTGACATTATGTAGTTTGTGGAGCAGAAGAGTGTGTGAGACAGTGTCGAAAGCTTTTGAGAGGTCCAAGAATAGGCAAAAAATAAGTTTATGGTCGTCTATGGCTATAGAGACAGTGTTGGAAGGATAATAGAGCTGTAGTAGTGCTATGTTTGGGTCTGAAGCCGTGTTGAGTGGGTGACTTCTACTTTACAAATCTTCTCTTCTACATTCCCCCTTTCTGATTTTATTTTGTGTTGTGAAATTTCCATATCTGGGTGCCTTTGTCATTATTTCTCTTCAGCTATGTTTGGAGTTGATTTGTTTGCATTGATTAGTTTGGCGTTCTCCTTTGCATAAATATTGCACCATATCAAATCTGCCTGTATTTCCCATGTCCATATTTATTTTTTATATCTTTCAAAAATATCTAGGTTTTGTTTATATTTTTGCACTTCCTCTGTCACTTCTTTATCGAAGCAGGGCAAAGTTTTTTGTCTATGTAATATTTTTTGTGGATCTCTTGTATTAATGAACACATTTGCATTTCAAGCTTCTAACAGTTTTTTTCTTGTGCAAGAATATTTCTTTACTCTAATTTCTGTCTCAGTCTTTTTGAATGTCTTTTATCTAGAAATTCTGGGCTTCTTGCATAGTAGTAAGATTGCATCATTTCTTACTTATCCTCAGTAGTCCACTCATTTATCTTTATGGCCCTTGTTTGGCTTGTCAGTTTTTGTGGACTACTACCTTTTACAGTGGGGGGGGGGGCACCCCCCCCCCCCGAGCTTGGCCTAAACCCCACTGTAGGAATATTTCTATGTCTTGAGGATCCCGCGTTGTCATTTTTTTTCAGTCCTGTCACCAGTGCACATACCAAGATTGGGCACTTTTTTTTTTCTTGGGATCCGCGGTAGTGGTGCTGTGGTAGCGTTGTCGCCTCAGAGTAAGACGCTGTCTGGTTCGATTCTCAGCTAGAGCGTCTTCTGTGTGGAGACATGCTTGAATGGACGTACCTTCGTTGAAGGTTGTGCGTCAAGGCTGGCAACTTGGTATGTAAAACTCAACTGCCAATCATTAGCGGACCGGAGTTCCGCTGTGGCGACCCCTAACCGGGAAAAAGCCGAAAGAAACAACAACTTTGCACCCAGCTGTCTTTTATTTTTTTAATCTACTTCTGTCCATAATATAGCTATATAAAACAGCCTATATGTCAGTGTTATCTTGGTGAGATTCTGTTAAATCAGGGTCCATCAAATGAGGTGTTCACCATGATTTGAGGATAAATTCATTTCCAGTGGTACTCCTCTCTCTTTCTTGCTGATTTTATCATTTCTCCATTCGGACTTCCTCAGTATAACTATTCTTCTACAGGATAAAGATTAGTTCTAAGACCTGTTTTTTTTTTCCCAAATTTATTTTTTTGTTTTTGTTTTCCATATTTAAAGGTGAGTAAGTAAATAGTTGAGGAAGGAATCTTTTACCTAGAAAGTTTTCTCTCTCCCTTCTGGTGTACTCCATATATGTTTGTTTCCATATTTATTAAAGTATTTTAGCTCTTAAGTCGGATACAAATTTGAACAATTAGTTTTTGAACAAGGCAGCTTAATTTCCAAAGCTAATGACTCTAAAATTGTTAGTAATTCTCATCCCATATCACTTTTAAATTCTAATTATAAAATCAGAGTTGCAAACAGTAGTAATTATATTACTAAGCATTTACCCTGTGTAATTAAACTGTTTTCAGTTTGACTTTAGACCAAGTAAAATTACGATTGAGTACCACGAATTATAGTCTTTAATTCTGAAGATGTGAATAATTTAAGTTCAGTAGCTCTTGATTCTCAAGGAAGTTTAACAAGCATGGTGTGGATCATGTCTTCTATATTGCAAAAGCCAGCATTCACAGTGGATTTGAGAAGACAGAGTAATTACCTTTGTGTTCTGAGTACATATTTACTTTTAAACTTTTTTATTTTAAATATGTAGTCCTTGGGTGTCTGTCAGGGTTGCCCCATCACTATATTTATTTATTTTCAATTTGTATCTACTTTGGTTCACTATTTCCAAGGAAAATGTTGTAGGATTAGCCCATTAATTCTGGAAGGCTAGGAGGGAGTTGGATATTCCTGGGTTAAGCAAGAGCTCTGAGGCCCATTTATTCTTCAGCAGGAATCCAGATTGGCCCTCCATTCCTCAGCATGAATTGGATGGCAGGGAACAGAGCAGCCTGCATGTCCATTTTGGGTGACCTATGCTGTTTCCTTGGGAGAACCTACCATGGCAGATTTTCTGAGCTATGCCATTGTTGTTTTTTGAGCGGAAAGTGTGCTAGTGCATGCCAACTTCCCCTCTGCTACCAGTGCAAATGCACCATGGCATCTTGGGGCTTGGCTGGCATCTTCTCCACTAAGTAACACCATGGTATTGCCCTTGTGCGCCAGGACTGCCAAATCCTCCCCAAATATGGGTGAGTTGGCAGTAGCTGCTCACTCCCTTTCTCCCTGGCCAGGTCCTATCATAGTCAGGACTTTATCCTTCTGTAGTATGAGCTGGCTAATGGTGATATTTCTTAGAACATTATCAGTTTGGGAATAAGTAATTAGAACACAGAGTTTTTTCCCCTTTTTTGGCCTGCAGATTCATTGCATTAACTTTCTTCTTGCCTCCAAATGATCAATTTTTCTCTCCACCAGTGCAAGAGCTCTACAGTTCATTCATTCTCTGGTGGAAGTGTGTGTCATGTGTTAGGGAGCAGATCATCCTGCAGTTCCAGTGGTCTGTCCTATACCTATCAGCTTGCAAGCTTCACTGTAGCTGCCTGAAGAGATGCAGAAAACGCTTCTGCGCATGCACAACCTCTAAACAAGCTGCATACCACTTGCATGCTGGGTATGCTAGGCTAATTATTCTTTGTCAATACAGTTTGCATTTTTGCACGTGCCTCCAATGCAGTGTGAAACCCCACATGGGCAAACAGGAATTGACTTGTCACTGCCATCATTTCCACCTGTTCCCTCCAGCACCTATGCTACTAGTCAGACCTGTGGTTGTCTGGGGTCAGGATTTTATCTTGCTACACCATTGGGCTGGGGATAATTTATGATAATTATACTGATCAGTGTGGCAGTAGCCTTAATTATGACTTGTTTCCTGACGGGGATATAAAAGCTGACCAGCTTTCAAAGTTTCAGGGCACCTCCCACACACCCAAACTGTCAGACAGCTTGATCTTAGTTGGCTAAAAGGCAAGTTCCGATGCCAAGCCCTTCAGAGCTTTACTGCTGCTTGTTTTGCTTTCTTTTTTAATTACATTTTCTTCAACTAGTTGCATGACATTTAACACACTCTGCCAGCCACTGTTCCATATCCACCCTTTTGTTTTCTTTTTCTGTATATCAGTGTTTGTTGTTAATCTTTTTTAATACAAATATTTTTAATTATTTTACCTGAGTCAGACATTTAATGACATTTTGAGCCTTACATTTTAGACTTCGGTGTCGGAAGAGTATGTATTTTAGTTTTAATCAGAAATTCTTTAGCACAGGCAGTTATTTTCACCCTGTTAAAGCACATGTTCTGTTGACTGACCCCCCCCCCTCCACACACACACGCAAAGTCTGGTCCCTTGATCACTGAAACTACCAGTGCTATTATCGTGTCTGAAATTATGAAGCTGGTTGCATTGCAGCTCTTGATTCCACAGCAGAATGTGACCTTCATGTTGATTGTAGACTAGCTGCATGCAGCACTGTTGTTGTTTGAAAATGTTGAGTGAATACTTTGTAATTTAATGGATTCTAAAATTTTAACCCCCTCCCCCGATTTTTGTCCTTTTTCCCCATGCTTTAATGCTTTCTGTAGCTTATCTGTTCCTGAAATCAGTGACATCACTAAAATAAAGCCTAGCTGTCTGGTGTCATTTAGGAATTTGCACCAAAGTGATATTAGTGATCCTTGTTGGGTAACATGAAGACTGAGCCTCTAGATGAAAGAATGCCAGCTCTTTTAGTGTCCTCACATAGAATTACTGTTTCCTACACATGAAATTCAAAATATCTGGCTGGTTAACAGATGTAATAGTTGTGTATTGCTGTTAGATGTGAATAAAGTCTTTATGGTTCATTCCATTTATCTGCTGCATTTTGTCCTTATTTAGTTATTTTATTTTTGTTGAGATTAACTTGCAGTAATGTTTTTTTAATGTGAGGTAAGTTAGGTAAATTTGTCTTTTTTATACCTCTTTTTGATGCAAACTTTAGCTTATAGATATTTGTATGTTTTGTAATGAAACAAAAACAGAATTTTTTTGGATATCATTTTTAAATGATTAAGGATGTAACAGCTTTGTTTTTATGTTTCAGAAGTGGAATGTATGTGTATAAACCTATAATGCACAAAACCTGCTGTCCACAATACACAATAAGGTAAGAAGTCTTGAGTCATGGATTTAACTAAAGTACATAGGAAAAATATAGTAGATAGTGAGCAAGTAAAGAAACGTGCTTAACTTATTTTGTGATGTTAACTATTGGTGGCTGTGGGAGAGCCTTATCCTTCCGTCTTTGATTCACAAAGTTAGGAGTGGCTGGTTGTGTCATTTGCAGCGAGGAATAATAACACAAGACATGAATATATATACTTTAGGCAGTGGTAAAACTCTTACTATCAAGTATCTTTGGTGGGACTGCAGTTGCATTTATCTATTCTTTCTTTCATAAGCTGTTTTGGGGTTCTCATGTTTTACATTAGTGCACACTGATTTAACATGCAGTTCTAGGAGAGAGCACATAGCTAGAGTCCATTAGATTAGAAAGGAGTTCCATCCTCATTAACAGTAAAATTAAAGGTTTTAGTCATAGTCGACTGCACAAGTATGCAGTGTGAAAGTCAACTGTAATTTCATGGGTTTATTAAGTAAATGATGAAGTGTGGTCCTGCACAGATGTTGTGAGTTGTCTGCAAGATGTAGCACATAGCTTGGCATGGTGGCAAAAGTATATGGATAAATCCACTGTACCAGCATCCTTAATATGAAGTGTCCATTAATGATCAATTTATTTTATACAGGGAGAAAAAGTTGGATTGGAAGGTAGGAAAATGAGAAAGGAAACACAGAAGGATAGCAAAGGAATGAGCAGGCTAAGGTGGGTGTGGCAAGCATATAATCATTTTTTGTTGGTGAAGGGGCCATATCTTTCTAAAGTATGAGAAGAAGAGTATAGGGAAAGGTTAGGGATGTCTGTTAAGGAAGACACAAGGGTAAAAACAAAAAACAAAAATGATAGAAGTGGCAGGTGGGGGACTACACAGTAGGGAGGGTACACAAAAGGGAAAACAATCAGAGGATGGACAATAAATACTACAAAAAACAGCACCCAATTCAAAACTAAAAATAGTTTATTAAAACACCTTTAGCTTTCTACATAGAAAGTTTAATGATGGACTGCATTTTTGGATGGCTAAAGTTGCCACATACCCCATTTATTAAAGACATTACTATATAGGGAGATGTGGGTTAAAAGGTTATACAATGATAGTAGTGGACTAGAGAAAGAACTAGAAAAAAAGTCTCCATATTTGGTGGGAGAGAATATGAACAGGAATTAGCAATGGCTTCTTTACAAAGAGTAAGAGAAAATAATGATTGGCCAAATAATCATAGGAATAGATATAGAAATGATGAAATGCAAAAAATGACTCTTGGAAAGGAACAAAAAAATCATGTAGTCACTCATTATGATTTGTTGAGTGAACAGATTGTGAAAATTATAAAGTATTATTGGGGTTTCTTGTTTAAATTTAAGGAATTTGTTAATTTTTACAGGATCCCTTTGTTCTCCTTCCGCAAAAGAAGAAGCTTAAGGGATAGAATAGTGCGTAGTAAATTTTTAACCCCTATTAATAAAATGAATAGAGTCCCTATTCAGATGGGAACTTTCCCTTGTGGTAAATATATTACTTGTAAATTTATAGTCGGGATCTTTGATAGGATTAATGGGCTAGACTTCAAAGTGAATGGTAGATTTTGTTGCGAGACAGAATGTATAGTGTATTCACTAAAATGTCCATACAATATGTTCTATACTGGGCAAAGCAAGAGGACTTTCAAATTAGGACTGCAGGAACATTTGAGAGAGATAAAAAAATAAAAAAAACTTTAAAGCTGTCTTGCAATGCATTTTAAGCAGTGCCATGGGGTCTTCAAGGTACAATTTTAGAAAAAGTTATTTTAAAATATGAATACACAGAAGTTAAGGAAAAGCTTCTGTATAAGGAAACTGTATTTATTCTTAAGTATAGTACCCTGCCTCTGGCTGGTATAAATGTTGATTGTAATTGGAAGGTTTTAATTTGATTTAACTAATTAAATAATTATTTGAGTGTGATTATAGGTTTGTGAAAGGTATATAAGAGCTTTAGTTATTTGTGTGATTTGAACTCCTTTGAAGGCATTTGTGCCGAGGTGCTAAAATAAACTATTTTTAGTTTTTAATCGGGTGGTGTTTTTGTCATATTTATTGCTTTACATTGTTTTCAGTTGTAGTATTGTAGTTAGAGGATGGACATTTGGTGGTAGGAAAACATGTGGGACAACATACAAGGGGGTGGGTATCACACAGTAGGATGGTACTGAAAAGAAGGGAGATAGCAGGGGGACATGGGGCATGCACATGCTCTAAGTAGCCTAGAGACTAATAATTTGACTCCTGCCCCAGGGCGTGAGGCAGGCAGTATAAGAGATGTTTGGGGAGTTAGTATCTAGTGTCTCAGTGGTTGGAACTTACTGATTTTGGATATGGAAGCCTCCACAAGTCAATGTTTGGTCATAATCAGACTTCCACATTACATGGAAGGACCCCACAGTTCATGTCCAATCATGCAATATGTGCCCAGTTGCTGTCAAAGGCCTTGGCATTTTCACATGTATCACACCATTGTAGTAACTTAGAGTTGAGCTGTTATGTCACCTGTTCCTGTTCCCATGGTTACTCACCAAATTTACCATCAGGATACATTTTGTTTAAAAAAAGAAAAAAATAATCACACTTAAACAGGATTGATGGCACTCATAGAGGAAGCACAACTTAAGTTTAGTACTTTCTTCTTTTATTTTATAAAGACATCATCAAAACTTTGTATTTGACATAGGCCATTTGTGAACTGCACAAGCTATGATGTCCTTTCATATCACTGTTGCACTATTCTTAACTAAAGGGATTCCCTGCCATGGGTAGACCATCTGAATAATATACCAAAGCCTTAGGATTTTATAGCTGTATGTCACATGTATGCTCCCTACTCAAGGCATAGGACATAAAAGTGATGTATGGGCATACACACCTCAGAACTTCTTTGCTGCCAGTCTGGATGCCATCACTGATCTGTCGGTCTGAATGCTTCTTCTTCTGTGCTGGTTACCAAGCCATGTTTCAGATAAGTAATTAGTACACCTTTGGGATTTATTCTTATCCTTTCTTAATTCTTTTGTTTTGTGAGTTTGCATGTCATCCAGAAAGAAAAAAATGTCAATGGTGGGAAGCAAATTCCCCAAAAGGATCATTACAAGCAGTGGCTGTCTTTACTGGGTCCTTCTCATGACCATACAAAATGTTCTATCTGCCAAGTGTTTGTCCCCTAAGTAGATGTCTCTCCTCCTTGTCTATTTACCTGGAGAACCAGTGTCTTAAATTGTAGGCACAAGGTGCTGTGGTGGAATATTCTAGTCCCCAAGGTCAGCCGCCTGTCAAGAAAAGGCCAAAAGAATTGGGTCTGATTCGGCTGCTGTCTTGCCTCCCCCGGATGTCTCTCTTGAGGTTGGTGTTCTTTTGGATTCCTCTGCCATGGCCCTATTGGAGGGCCAGTATGCATTCATCTTCTCACACATCCTTGGAGGCTCTGCAGATGTCCATTATAGATGTTGAGGGGGAACTTTGATTATTTTAGAAGGACTGAGGGGGCTTTCTCAGATACGTGTTCGGGAGGAGATTCCTACTAGGTTAGTTGAATATAGGCAAGGGTCTAAACCTCCTAGGGTGTTTAGGGCAGATGTCCCTCAAAAGAAAAAAAGAAATACATTTCCCCTGCTCCTAAGGATCCCCAGAGTGAAAGGCAAGATTTTACGCAGGAGTTATTTAATGCACTAATGGCCTTAAAGCCACCCCAATGAGTTTCTGTCCCTGCTCCTCCTCGGTCCTCTACCACACTGAAGAGGCCCAGAGATCAGGACTTCTCTGAAGAGAAATTGGATTCTGGGGAAGAGTCTTTGGTGTATTCCTCTCAGGTCCTATCTCCGTTGTATTATAGCTCTGAAGAGGAAGACTCTCTATTAGCTCAGACTTTCCCTTTGAAGAACTCTCTTTTGGAGATACCATTTATTGTATGATGGAATTCTTTAAATGGGACTTTTCTCAGGTTTCTGACATTTAGAAGTGGTATTATGAGGTCCTCTGTTGTCCCTCCTGTTTTCTCTGTCCTTTTTTTGATGCCTTTGCAGCAGATTCTGTGGTCCTGGATTCTCAACCTCCAGCCCCCAATAAACCAGACAGGTTTTACTAGCTGCCTGATGAGTGTAAGTTGCTTTACAGATGTCCTTCTGCTGACCCGTCTGTAATGTCTTTCTTGTCTGACAAACCCTCTAAGCTTATGCCTTCTACTAAACTGCTTCCTTCAGACAAGGAGAGTAGGGCCATGGAACGGCTGGGTAAGGAGGTATATATAATTCCCACCTTGGCCTTTTGGGCTATTAATTACCCAGACCCATATGATCAGGTATGTTTTAGCCCCTCTTTCTCAGGCATGCAAGGCTATTTCTGACCTTCCTGACTCTAAAAGGAAGGCCTTGACCCTCTCTTTACTGTGCTCCACTTCTCAAGTAGCCCATCACTTTAATAAATGTAGTTATGATGCAGTTGATGTCTCCTCTAGAGCTGCTGCTTTTGGTTCTGTTTGAGATGTTACTCTTGGCTTTTTGTCCAACCCTTGCCTGATGATATTAAGGCTAAACTGTTGGATGTTGCTCTTGATAACAAAAACCTGTTTGGTTCTGTACCTGCTGTCCTTTTTTAAGTGCTGGAAAAGACCTTGCAAGAATTGAAGCATATTTTTGTTTCTCATATTTCTAAGTTCTAAAGGAATTAACCATCTAAATCTGCTTTTATTTGCAGACAGCCTTGCCCTCCTCCCAAAGGTAAGAAGGGTTCCAAGTCGGTTACTACTGCTAAATCTACTTGGACTCCCACTTCTCAGAAACCTGCTTTTCAAGACAATCCATGTTCTGTTTGACTGTTTGCTTCCCCTTTCCTAAGTCAGGTTCCTTTAATTCTTCATCTTTTCCTGTCGTTTCCCAGTTGGTTGAAGATCACTAAAGATTCTTGGGTTCTGTCCGTCATCTGTCAAGGATACTTCATGGTATGAAAATCCTTTCTTTCTTTTCTGGGAATCCCTCATCCTCCTCAGGAATGGCTTGCTTTCTTCCCAGAATTACTTCAGGACCTTCTGGCACAAGGCACCATTCAAGTTCTGTCCCCTTCCCAGGAGGGGAAGGGGTTTATTCCAGAATGCTTATGATTCCCAGGAGGGAAGGCACCTGGAGACCCATTCTGGATCTCTCTCAGCTCAACACCCTTCTGAAGATCCCTTCCTTTCGGATGTTATCCCATCAGACCCTTCTTCCCCCAGGCTTTCCTGATCTCAAGGATGCTTATCTTCACATTCTAATTAATCCCCTTTTCAGTAAGTTTTTATGTTTTCTTTGTTTCTTCCTTGAATCTTCAGTTCCCTGCTTTGCCTTTTGGCCTTTATACTGCCCTAAGGGTTTTCACCAAATACTTTGCTTCTGTGATTGCTTTTTGCAGGATGAGAGGAGTTCTAATCTTTCCTTATCTGGATGACCTACTCATTTAGGCTACTTTCCTGAGACCTTGCTTCAGCACCTCCACTGTGATGTTTGCCTCTTGCAAAGCATGGGGTTAACAATAAACTTTCATAAATATTCCTGGTTCCTTCTCAGGATCATGTGATGTCCTTCTATTCCTATGTTGCAGTATTCTTTGTGTGGGATTTTCTGCCTCAGGCGACCTGTGCGTCGGCTCCCATACAAAAGCTTCAGCTTGGCTGTTGTAGTTGCGTGGGATGTCACACATAGGGCCATAAACCAGGGACCTTAAATGTGACATCTGCATGCACAGACATCAGAACTTTTCAGCTGCCGATAACTGTCACATTGTGTGCTTCACTCCTTCACCACAAGGCGTCTGAAAGCTTAAGTACCCCATTGGGTTTTTTTTTCTTTGACCTCTAGCTAAAGCTTGGTTTGTTGTAGTAAATTTTAGCCGATGTCAGCAAAAAAGGGCAAATGCCAATGCGGGCGCCAGATGCCCCATAAAGATATGCACAACTGTTGCGTTTTTTGCCTAGCCCAAGAGCATGATCACACCACTTGCTCTGTCTGCCAATCCTTCATTCCTAAGACCCTATGCAGCTATCTGGCTGCACTTAATCTTTACCTAGAAAACCGACTATTTAAAAAATTAGCTCTTAGGATGGATTCCATTTCAAAAGCCCTGACTGAACCTCCGCAAAAGAAGACCAAAATTCCTAGGCCCTCTTCCACTGCCTCTCCGCTTTTGGACATCCCGCCAGCTACTGATTTAAGAGTTGAGAGATGTGCAACAGATCCGTCCACTTCGGCAACCGTCGAGGAAGCCACTTCGCAGCTGACAACAAACACATCCACGGAGCTAATCGAGGCATCGGCTACAGTTGAGGTAGAGGGGGAATCAAGCACAGGCGGGCCTCCTTCCAGGATACCTCCCCCCGACACAGCTACCCTTAGCCAGGCATCCAATTCCAGGCCTACGTCTAAGACTACCCCACTTAAAAAGAAACAGAAAACCAAACATTTAGCTACACCTGCCGAAGGCTTACCTGATTGGAATTCCTTCACCTTATCTTTGATGCAGGCCTTTATGGCCCTTAGCCCCTCAGCCTCTCAGCCTCTTCTCTATGTACTTTTCCTCTTCTCAGCCCTAGGCCTGCCTCTGTCTCCTCTTTTCCACCATCTACTTCACAAGACAGGGAAGACGAGCAAGAGACCTATTATTCATCTTCTGAGGAATCAGTATCTTACACCTCCCAAATAGCCTGCCCTCGAGTACTCTTCTCAGAGTACTATTCCCCAGATGAAGAATCCATTGAAGGGGACTCCTCTCCAGTGGATATCTCCTTTGGTGAGACCATAACCAAAATGTAGGAATACTTCAAATCGGACATCTCTCAAATGTCTGATGCTCAAAAAAGGTATTTTGAACTACAAGTGGAATCTCCCTCCCCTTCTGCCATTCCACCTGTCATCCCTGCCAATTTGCATGCCTTTTCTTCAGCATCTAAGACACCAGATTCTCAACCACCTGCCCCCTAAGAGGCCAGACCGCTTTTACAAGTTGCCTGGTAACCAAATTTTTTTTAGTCAAACCACCCCTGGCATATCCTGCTGTGATTGCCATTTCACCAGATAAAAAATCGAGACTGATTCCGTCTGCCTCTCTCTTACCTACAGACAAAGATAACAAAACAATGGATAGGATAGGGAAGAAGATTTACACCTCTTCCACACTGGCCTTTAGAGCCATCAACTATCAAACCCATATGACCAAATATGCTCTGGACCTGGTCTCTCAAGCCTCCACTCTGTTGGCTGCTCCAGACTGGAAGAGATGTCAGATTTAGTGGGGCAAACTATCTCTGGCTGCCCAAGTAGCCAGACACTCCATTAGTTGTAGTTATGATGCTGCAGAGGCCTCTGCATGATCTGCAGCATCTGCCACTGTACTTAGGAGGTATTCCTGGCTACGTCTGCACACTTAACAGAAGACTTCAAGTCTAAAATCTTAGATGTCCCTCTGGACCCTAACTTCTTGTTTGGAAAACAGCAGACCTATTCAGAAATCTGCAAGAAAAGAGTAAGGAATTGCAAGACATTAAGCTTCTTCTGATGTCTCCTATTCCCAAATATTGCAGGTATTACCCTGCCAAAGCCACCTTTGTCAGAAGAAACCCTGGACCTACCTCTTCCAGACACAAAAGAGGGGCCAGAAGACAAACCCGTTCCAGGCCAGCTGTCTCTCAGCCCCCCTCTAGACAGCTCTTTCAAGATAGAGGAGGCCCCAACAATGCATGACTGTCTTGCCCACCTGCCTCTTTCTGCCTCTCTCATTGCCTCCCCTTTTGGAAAACCATCACCACAGACAAGTGGGTTCTGGCTATTATTCAAAAAAGGATACTTCCTCTCCTGGAAAGAAAGGCCACCCTTAAGAGGCATCCCCCCCCAAAAAAAAAAAAAAACAGAGAGACCTCTTACCACAGATTCTGAAAGCCCTTCTGAACTTGGGTACACTAGAACCTGCCCCTCCAGTGCAGGAAGGAAAAGGCTTCTATTCAGGACCATTTCTGGTCCCCAAAAAAGATGGATCGTGGAGAGACATTCTAGACCTTTCCTTCTTAAACCTATTCTTAAAAGTTCCCAACTTCAGAATGTTGTCC
Source organism: Protopterus annectens (assembly GCF_019279795.1). Taxonomy (NCBI): domain Eukaryota; kingdom Metazoa; phylum Chordata; order Ceratodontiformes; family Protopteridae; genus Protopterus; species Protopterus annectens. The sequence goes on from NC_056748.1 coordinate 325,824,766, forward strand.
ATACAAAATTTACTCCCTCTTATACCAGCCCAGGCTTTCCTCGACCGGAAAGAAGCCTATCTGCACATACCCATTCAATCTTCCCACAGAAAATTCTTAAGCTTTTCTGGACCCTCCTGTCACTTCCAATTTACTGCATTGCCCTTTGATTTGTCCACTGCTCCCAGAGTGTTCACAAAATGCCTGGCACCTGCCATAGCCTATTGCAGAACACAAGGGATTCAGATTTACCCCTACCTGGATGACATTTTGATCCTAGAAGACTGCAAGGAAACCTTGTTAATTCATCTGCAGTTTACCATGTGCCTACTCCAAAGACTGGGGTTCACCCTCAAATTCCCCAAATCCTCCTTGACCCCAGAACAAGACAAAACATTTCTGGGTTGCAGGATCAAGACAGACGTAATGAAAGCCTTTCTTCCCCAGGACAAGGTCAGCTCCCTGTCCTCTCACTTCAAAGCCCTTGTGCAGACCCAGCAAATAATTGCAAGGCAATTCCTATGAACCCTGGGCCTAATGGCAGCGACCATTCCCCATGCTACCACTAGCCAGAATGCACATGCGAAAGCTACAGTGGTATCTAAAAAATGTATGGTCACAGCACCAACATCCTCTAGAGCAAGAAATTACTCTCTCGCCCTGCCTACAGTCAGAGCTAAAGTGGTGGATTCAGCTGAACCCGGGCCTTCCACTGCAGTTACCCACCCCAAACCAGTTCATGCATACAGATGCTTCAGACCTAGGATGGGGAGCCACAATGGCAAACTACAGGGTTCAAACAAAGTGGCACTCTTCCTTAAAGAACAAACACATCAACATGAGGGAAATGACAGTAGTCCTTCTGGCACTGAAAACCTTCCTTCCACTCCTACAACCAGGTGTTCTCCAGATAATAACACAACACCACAGTTATGTGGTACCTCAACAAGCAGGAAGGGACAAAAGCATACCACCTTTGCAGACTAACTTTTCTAATCTGGGTCCTAGCCTTATAACACAACTTGTCCCTGCAGGTAACCTACATCCCCTCAGAGGACAACAAACAAGCAGACCTTCTCAGCAGGACATCCTCTCCAAATCACGAATGGATGCTGGGCAGGAATGTCTTTCTAGATATTGTCCACCGGTGGGGCACACCAAGTAGATTTGTTTGCCTCCTCCCAGAACAGACAACTGGAGACTTTCTGCTCCAAGACCTACTCCCCACTAACTTGGAGAGTAGATGCATTTAGCATTTCATGGAAGGGAAGGCTTCTGTATGCCTTTCTTCCTTTCCCATTAATTCAAAAAGTCCTTCTGAAAATCAGGACAGACAAACCAAAAATCTTGTTGGTGACCCCCTACTGGCCAAGGCAGTACTGGTTCCCCCTACTTCTCAATCTAGCCAGGGGCAATCACCATAAGTTACCCCGCAAGGTTGACCTTCTGACACAACAAATGGGAACCCTCATCCACCCACACTTGCAGATGTTGTCACTGACACTGTGTGTGATAAACTTCTGATTCCTTTCAGGCACCACTACTCAGAGGATGTGCTTTCAGTTTTGAGGGAGGCCAGGAAACCTACTACAAGAAACTCATACTTCGCTAAATGGGAGAGATTTTCAAAATGGTGTCTGGGCAAGGGCAGGGATCCATGCATTGCAGATCCCCATGGTTCTTGCCTGTGCGTGTCGGCTAGTAAAGGGGGGGACTTTCTTAATCTTCATTGAAAGTCCACCTTTCAGCAATCTTAGCCTACCTGCCACTAGACCCACCTCTACTAGCCAGGCTCGATGTGAAGCTATTCTTAAAAGGGGTCTTGCATATCAGCCCACCAAGAAAACCCATCCACCACCCTGGGACCTGAACTTCATCCTGGAAAAACTAACAGTCTCCATTTGAACCTGCTAGAATGGCTACTCTGCAAATGTGCACATGGAAGACAGTCCTGCTAGTGGCCATAACTTCAGCCAGAAGAGTGTTTCAATTACAGACCCTAATGGCCTGCCCCCCATACACTACTTTCCACAAGGACAGGGTAACGCTAAGAACTAACCCTTCGCTTATGCTGAAAGTTGTCAATGATCTGTCCTTAAACCAGTCTATTCATCTACCCACCTTCTACCTCTCTCCCACCAATGAAAGCGAGATAATACTCCACTCCCTGCATGTACAAATACAGTAAGGTTTTTACGTAGGCAAGATAAAATCCATAAGAAAATCCAATCTGCTCTTTGTTTCCTTCCACCCCAGAGCCCTGGACAAGGCAATCTCCAAACAAGCCATCGCATGTTGGATTAGAAAATCTATCTGCCTATGTTATTCACACCATGGCAGAAAACTCCCACAGGGAGTTGAAGCTCACTCTACCAGATCAGCGGCAGCCTCCAAAGCCTTCTTAAAAGGCCTGGACACTGCATCCATACTAGAAGCAGCCACATGGTCCACCATTCACACTTTCACAAAACGCTACAAGATCGACAATGGGAGCATGTGCAGGATTTGCCAGAGCAATTCTGCAGGGCTTTGTGGAATCAGCTTCTTCTACCTCCTCCCTTCCTTCAAACTAATCTGTGGTACTCTCCCGCACCAAGAATACTGCAACATAGGAGTCGAAGGACATAGAAGAGTTGCGTAAAGTCTTACCATAACCATATATGTCCTTCTCTTCCATGTTGCAGTATTCCTTCCCACCCACCTAACCCCCTTATCCTTTTTCTCTCACTCATTCCTGATCTGTCTTGGGTCTCCTGGGGGTTATACCCTTCCCTGTGACCAATTTAACCACAAAATGGTTCCTTGATCCTATGACTGACATCATTGGCTACTCTACTTACTCCTGTCCTGCTGGGCTTTCAAGTTCTGATGTCTCTGCATGCAGACGTTACATTTAAGTTCCTTGGTTTATGGCCATACATGTGACTTTCCATGCAACTGCAACAGGCAATCTGAAGCTTTTGTATAGGAGCTGACGTACGGGTCGCCTGAGGCAGAAAATCCCACAACAAGAATACTGCAACATGGAAGAGAAGGATATCTGTGGTTATGGTAAAATTTTACACAACTATTCTTTTTTTGGTTGCAGGCTCCAGGCCATCCCTATGCTGGCTTCTGTGTCTCCTCCCAAGGCTCTTTCTCTAATTACCTTTTTCAATCCCCTCTTCTTGGATTTCAGTTAGTGTGCTTAGAAACTCCATGGCTGTAAGTTTCATGGCCTCTGCCATTCCTATGCCACCTCTTGTCATGCTTCAGATGAGAAAGTTTCAGTGGTTCCTAAAGTCAGTATGGCTCCAATACTGTCATCCTCTACATTTCCTAGTCCTGCTTCTTCCATGCCTCAAGCTCAAGCTTCAGTGGTGGATCCTTCAACTCTCTCTCAACCCAAGACTTCCTTTTCAGCCCCTAGTGCCTCAGACATGGGGGTGGGAGCCTTTTTTGCCCCCCCCCCAAGGTCCAGCAACTTTGGCCCTGTCATCAGAGGTTGGACCACAACAATATTAAAGAGATTAGAGTGTTCCTCTTCACCCTTCAGACCTTTCATTCACTTTTTCTTTCAGGGCCTCTTAAAATCTTTACAGACAATACCACAGGGATGTAGTACATGAACAAGCAAGGGGGGACACGGTTCTGCCTTCTTTGCAGGCTTGCTGTTCAAGTTTGGGATCTAGCTGTCCATTATCAAGGGACTCTTCAGGCTATATACATTCCTTTAGAGCAAAACATAGTGGCAGACTGTTTAAGCCGGTCCAAAACACTGTCTCATGAATGGATGCTTCACAGGGATGTGTTTCTGGGCATTGTCCATCAGTGGGATACTCCTCAGGTAGATCTTATTGCATCCGTTTGAACAAACAACTTCCTCTTTTTTGCATCAGAGTCCCCAGTCCTGTGGCTTGACAGGTGGACACTCTATTGTTTTATTAGAAGGGGTGTGTCTACACCTTCCATCCTCTTCCTCTTTTTGCAAGAGTCCTGCTCAAGATAGAGCAAGGCTCCCCCAAAATCTTGTTGGTGACATCATTGGTTCCCCCTTCTTCTGCACCTAGCCAAGTGAATCTCCGCAAGTTACCGCACAGGGTGGACCTGCTCACACAAGACAGGAGTTTCTCATCCATCCTCACTTGTCCACTCTTCAACTGACATTGTGAATGATAGTTTTTTTTTTTTGTGAGTGATAGGGTTTTGATCCCGTTTAGGCATGCTTTTTTCTGAGTACATGCTTAGGGTTCTGCAGGAAGCCAGGAAACCCACTACCAGGAAATCCTGTATGTACTGTACAAATGGAAGAGATTTTCTGTTTGGTTCATTGCTCATAATTAGGACACAATTTCTGTGGAGACCTTTCTGTTTCTCTGTCATTAGTATGAATTGCTGCATGATGGGTTAGCATATTCTTCTGTTAAAGCTCACCTTTTAGGTTTTTTTTGCTTGTCTGCTGTTAACTCCTCCTCTGGCCTCTAGGTTTGAGGTCAAGGAATTGACTTTGGCTCCTTTTGAGCCTGCTGCCTGTGCTTCCTTACAGCATTGTACATGGAAAACTGTTCTTCTTTTGGCCATTAGTTCAGCTAAGAGAGTGTGTGAACTCCAGGCTCTTGGTTGTGCCTCCTTTTTTTTAGTTTTTCATAGGATCAGGGTGTTTCTTTGTACTAATCCTCCTTTTATGCCTAAGGTGGTTAATGAATTGTCTGTTAATCAGTCTTTTAGTTTTCCCTTCTTTTTTCCTTCTCCACCATCTGCTATTGAGAAGTTTTTTCACACCTTGGATTGGCATAGGCAGCTCCGGTATTATTTTGATAAGACTAAAGTCATTTGCAAATCTGAGCAACTTTGTTTCCTTTCATCCTAGGTATCTAGGTTTGGCTGTTTATCTCATTACATACAAGTGATGCCTCCAGGTTCATTTGCAGTTAACTCCTACTGACACCTCCAGGTGTCAAATATCGGTTGTTCATATTTGCATCGGTAATTCTAAAACCATGCTATGTACAAGGCTTTAAAAGATTTCATCGTAAAGCTTACACAATGGCAAACTCAACTGCATTAATATTTGACCTCTGTCTAGTGCAGGCAAAGAAATGAACTGTTGTTTTTATATTAATTTATTTAGATATCATTTTTACATTTTTCTAACTATTTCAACAATCAAGTAACACAGACAAAGCTCCTTTCGCATCATATGAAAGCTCTCAGCTAGATGAATAAAATGCTGCTGACAGTATGTGTGTAACTTGTGTGGTTGCTGAGATATTGTAAGTTGTTTACAAAATATTGCAAACGTAATAGTTACTGTGTTTACTGTGACTTATAAAAAAATTCAGTTTAAGACCAAGAACCTAATGAATACTACCACTATAACAGTAGTTTGTTCTGAAGGGTTTGATATTTATATTTCTTTCATAACCCCCTATGGTTCCAGAGATATGAATACTTGTTTGAAATGTGAGGACATAATTTGATTCTGTCAGAAGGCTTAGGCTCCGCCCATTGGAAGTTACATTGCAAACTTCCTGAGCTCCATTGGAGTAAATGAATTATAAGTAAGTCATTTCTTCTTGGATCTCTAAAGCCATTTCTTTTTGTTACTCCTTTCATAGGAAATGCCTCTGTAAAAGCTCATTCTGCCAGGGCCGTGGCTTTCTCTGGTGCTTTTTTCAAAGGATTGGGTACCAGTTCCATCCTTGAGGCTGCTACTTGGACTTCTGACCATACCTTTACTAAGCATTAAAAATTGGATATTGTTTCTAGATCAAGAGCTGGCTTTGCCAGAGGTATCCTGCATGGGTTTCTTGAGTGTTGTTTTGGGCCTTCCTCTACTTGAGCTTTTGTATTCTCCCTTTAGTTAAGAATACTGTAACGGTGATATGGAGGGACATAGTACAGCTGTGTAAAATCTTACCGTAACAGTATATGTGCTTCTTCTCCCTTTTACATTATTTGTTTCCTCCCTCCTTCCTCCCTCTTATGCTCTACTTTTTTCCCCTTTTTGGATTTCCATGTTCCTCTGACTTGCAAGGACTTTTCCTCCTGGAGCTATTCAGTTCTAAGGTATGTACATCTGTAGGTCAGCTTTATGCCCTGCACCTTGAGCAGGGAGCATAAGCATGCTGTAGGACGTCTATAAAATCCTAAGGCTTTGGTGTACTGGCCGGATGTTGGGCTACCCTTGGCAGGGAATCCCTTTAGTTAAGAATACTGCAGCATTTAAGAGAAGGACATATACTGTTATGGTAAGATTTTACACAACTGTACTTTCTTGTGTCCTACATCCTCCAAACACTCCCCTGTAAGTTGCATCAGCAACAAAGTGGGGTACCTGTAAAAGTTTAAAGAAAATGCACAAGTATGGAGATGCAGAAATTAACTGTATATAACTATGGAGAGGGAAGGGGAAACATTTCTCTCTGCCACAAGTGAAGAGAACCAAAACCATTTTGATAAGTAGTCCTTTCACATGCAAGTATATGATTACAGAATTTGTACACTATAGTACACATTCACATGCATGGTGCGAGTTCTCCTTCATGAAAAATTACAGTACATGGCTAAATATGCCCTGTTGCACAGTGCTATCTACAACTCAGCACTCCACCCCCAACTGGTTGGCCCTAGTACTGTGAATCTCAGTCCAGTGACTACTGTGCAAATAATAACTGTTGCAATGTCCACTGTAAATTCTGTGTATGTGCCTGTAGGCAGGGTCTGATGAGCAGTATGAGTCAGCCAGGCACTGAACAGCATAGTGTACAATTTACACTGCAGGCATCAAGTTTTAACTTTGTAACTTGACAAAAACTATGTGACAGTGTAAAGGTTTATAGTTGTGGACCAGATACTACATCACCTGAGTTGTCATACCATGAGTGAGCCTGTCTGAGGGGACCACACAGCTGCCTTTGGCTGGCTGTTGTCGCTGTCCTCACTCTTGATGGGTCTATGTGCTAAGTGGGAAGGAAGTACACACCGGGTGGAAAGTCCTGGTGGGGTGGTGGAGTTGGTACTGGGGGACTGGATTGATGCAGCATTATATTGTCCGGTATGCAGCACTCTGTAAACATTCTGCTTGCGATGGCTGAGTCATACTGCAGAGACTCCCAGACTTGTCCAGGAAATGTAAATTGGCTTTAAGCAGACTAAACACTTGCTCAGCAGCAGTATGAGTTTTTGGCATGGTGGCAATGTATCTTTCTTTTGCAGCTCCCTGTGGAGTCTGTACTGGTGTCATAAGTCAGGGTTCAAATGCTTAGCATGCATCTCCTGAAAAAACTTTAGGGGGAGGGACACACAAAGATGGTGTAGTTATACATTATGCCTTTCTAAGTTTTATACAGTTCTCTATTGGGCTGTTAGGTGACTTATGCTACACTTATCTACTAGGTGTCCATTTCATATCTGTTCATACAGGAAGTGGTGGTGGTGGTACAGTGAAGTCATATATCAGACATGGGAGTCATGAGCATTACCAGGAAACTGGATCAAGAAAGATATACTACCATGTGTATTACCCACTACCTGGCAGTTAATGGAATGGTAGCCTTTCCTGTTATGATACCTTTCTCCCTGAGGATCAAATGGGGCCTTAATAGCCATGTGGCTGCTGCACCAAACAACTCAGGGAAGCATGCCAAATTGTAAAAATTATGAATGATGGTAGCTGTCTCCTGTGGTGTCTGTGGAAAATGGATACGCTCATCTATGTAGGCTAGATTAATTTTTTGATACCTTTATTGACAAGACATGGGCAAACATGCATTTATATAAAGGAAAGCAAGCATATTAACATGTTCCCAGTTACAAATATGTACATCACATATTTTCTTTTGTATAAATATCCTCAATTCACCATTATGTAAATTGAATAATTCTTACCTTCCCTTAAACCTTGCTTTTCCTCCAAAGCATTATTCTGCTTGTATTTTTCCCACAATTTATATTTTTTCTTCTATAATTTGCTCCTATCCTTTTGTAAATATCCCACTTCCAGTTATTTTATCTTTGTTACAATAGTAAACACTTCAAATACATTTGGTTTAGACTTATATTTCCGTTTTTTAGTAATTTCTTTTTTGGTAGCCATCAGAATTAAATTTATAAGGCCTTACTATGTCTAGACAATTCAAATCTACATCCCAGCTCAAAAAAAATCCTTAGTTACACCTGTTTGCTTAGCCAGTATTTCTGACGGTGTACTATGTAGGGAATATTTAAAGTCTATTGAGAAAGAAAAAATAAAAGTCCACCAGAGGAACAAATGCGCGCCAACAGTCAAAATCACGAACGTAGTTATTAGGATAAATGCTATGATATACTGGTAGAGCAAACCAAGGCACAGTAACAATGTAAAAGGCATAAAAAACATTAATTTGTGAGCACTTTCACGGCTTACCATGCCGCTTCATCAGACATTTTAAAAACACTTTGAAAGTTGTTTTTTAAAAACTCATAACCAATAGTAGCAATCATTTATCTGATTAATCAATTAAGATCATAATCTGTGATTTCAACAACCGATTATATTAATAACACAGTATAACTACCTAAAAACTGCATAAAGTTTACTTAAAAAATAATAACTAGCATAAGAAATTTTATCATATACAAAGATATCATGTCTCGCAAAAAACATCCGGTACAAAATCTTTATCATCTAAACATTCTCTTCTTTAAAACGGGTTTAAAACAAATCTTGTCATTTAACCCTTTGCCCTTACTACCTCTCATTCTAATAATCCATCTTAATTCAGCAGATTCCTCTTTATTTTCAATGTCACCCCTACGAATATTTTCATGAATAACCTGTAAAACCATAAATTTAAAATAATGTGATGCATCATGTAAAACAATATGTTTAGCCAAAACATTGGTGCAAATAGAGTTATTTATATTATATATGTGTTCTCTTATCCTGTCACGGAAACGACGGTCTGTTTTGCATATATAGAAACTATTGCATACTTGACAGATAGTTAAATAAGCTATATGTGAAGTGTATTACAGTCCGCTTGGACTTGAAAATGTAAATGTTTTCCTGTGTCAGGATGCAAAAATTCACTGGAACTATCAATAAACTTACACCAATTACAGCTCTTACAAGGGAAAGTGCCATTTATAGTGTTTAAGCCATTGTTCGAGGCATTTTTTTGAAAACATAATCTTTTTAAATTCTTTTTGTTTTTGTATAAGAAACTAAGTTTTTTTACCCACAATAGAAGTAACTTAGTGATCAGTAGTGAGTATAGACCAGTTGTTTTTTTATAACCTTCTCAATACTGCAGATATTACCAGAGTGGGTAAGGGGCACCCTTACTAAACCTTTAGTTTTATCAACATGCAAAGAGCTATTCCAAGGTCCCTTAGAAAAATAAGGTTTCCCTTCATTTTTGCTGAACTGTGTTACTTTTTTTTAAGATAGTATCCACTTCACATTTGTTATAACCCCTTTCATGGAATCTCAATGAGAGAGTAGTAGTTTCCGTGGCAAAATCTGCATCACTAGCATTTAATCTAGATGCCCGAAGGCCTTGGCTCTTAATGATGTTATGATAGATATGAGGTGGGTGCATGCTCTTCCTATGAAGGTAATTATTACAGTAGCAACTCTTTCTATATGTTCTAGTACAAAATGAATTATTAGGTAATCTAAAAACAGTGACATCTAAAAAACTGAAATCGTAGAATAATGAGTGAACTTTAAAAAAGAAGTGGATGAATTCAGATATTCATGAAATTTCAGTAACGAGTTTGTCATCTTCCCATAATAAAAAGAGGTCATCCACAAATCTCCTATAGAAGGCGACTTCTGAAAATTTCATAAGAATATTAGCAGTCTCCCAATGTGCCATGATAATGTTGGCATAGCTATTGGCACTAGAAGTGCCTAGAGCTACTCCCTTTTGTTGCAAATTTTTCATCTTTGCATGTTGATAGAACTAAAGGGTTTAGTAAGGGTGCCCCTTACCCACTCTGGTAATATCCGCAGTATTGAGAATGTTATAAAAAACAACTGGTCTGTACTCACTACTGATCATAAAGTTACTTCTGTTGTGGGTAAAAAACCTAGTTTCTTATACAAAAACAAAAAGAATTTAAAAAGATTATTATGTTTTCCAACAAATGCCTCAAACAATGGCTTAAACACTATAAATGGCACTTTCCTTGTAAGAACTGTAATTGGTGTAAGTTTATTGATAGTTCCAGTGAATTTTTGCACCCTGACACAGGAAAACTTTTACATTTTCAAGTCCAAGCGGACTGTAATACTTCACATATAGTTTATTTAGCTATCTGTCAAGTATACAATAGTTTCTATATAGGCAAAACAGACCGTCGTTTCCGTGACAGGATAAGAGAACACATATATAATATAAATAACTCTATTTGCCCCAATGCTTTGACTAAACATTGTTTTACATGATGCATCACATAATTTTAAGTTTATGGTTTTAGAGGTTATTCATGAAAATATTCTTAGGGGGGACATTGAAAATAAAGTGGAATCTGCTGAATTAAGATGGATTATTAGAATGAGGGGTAATAAGGGCAAAGGGTTAAATGACAAGATTTGTATTAAACCCGTTTTAAAGAATAGGATGTTTAGATGATAAAGATTTTGTACAGGATGTTTTTTGCGAGACATGATATTTTTTGTATATGATAACATTTCTTATGCTAGTTGTTATTTTTTTAAGTAAACTTTATGCAGTTTTTAGGTAGTTATACTGTGATGTTCATCGTATTACCCTGCTGCAGTCATCACACTTGGGTTATCCTGCCGTCAGGCGGTCCCGCAGTCAGCCCGAATTCCAAAGTCTTGGTCCGGCATCAGTTGCTGTCGCTTCTTCCCTGACGTGAGTGCGCCAGGGGTATATAAGAGGCATCCAACGCCATTTCTTCAGTCTTTCTTGCCGCGCGGTGCCTGAAGCAGAAGCAGTTCGCAAGTGCCGGTCGGCCGACACCTGGGATTTTCGATTTGAATTTCAGTCCGAAGTCTTCAATAAAGCTAAGTACCCCGTTGGGGAACATTTTCTTGCCTCAGTCCGATGTCAGAAAAAGTTAACAATTGCATTTCTTGTGGGAAGCAAATACCTCATAAGAGAATTCCTCGATATGAATAAGATGCTGATTACTAATAAGATTATGCTAGTCTGTGCACTATTGGAGATTATACTTGAAAATAATAATGTAGCTTTTCAGGATCAATTTTTTCTACAGAAGATTGGCGTGGCTATGGGCACTTCGTGTGCAAATAGCTACGCCAATCTATCACTAGTACGATGGGAAGAACAATATGTTTTGTCAGATGTTAACCCATTTTTTGGCTACATTCTCTGGTACGTCCGTTTCGTGGGTGATGTTTTTGTCTTGTGGAAAGGGCATGGTGAAAATATCAGTAATTTCATTGATTACCTGCATAGTACTACAGACATTTTGAAGTTTACTTTTACTTTTTCTGATACATGTGTTGATTTCTTGGATGTGAGTGTCACCCTTACTGATTTAAAGCAGATAAGAACCAGTACGTTTTATCACAAACGTACAAGAACCAATGCCTGTCTGCACAGGTCAAGCATGCACCCGAGACACATACCTAGAAATGTCCTCAAAGGACAAGTCTATAGAACCCTACGCCTACATAATAATGATGAAGAGGCAGTAGTTGCTTTAAATAAGTTACAAGACAAATTTCAAACAAGAGGCTATTCTAGCTCAGAAATCACTAGAGTGATAGCAGATGCATGGAAATTGAGATCTACAAGATGTAAACCATACATGAGCTCTTATAGTGCTGATACAAGTATACCTTATGATACAAGTATTGATAGAAATAAGTTTAGAATAGTTTTTAGATTTGCAAGTGACATCAATAAATATACGGAAATTATTAAAAAGAATTGGCACCTATTACATGAAATACCAGGTCTGGTTTCCACAGTTGGTGACACCCAAAACTTCAGTTTTAGAAATAATGCGTCTTTAAAGCAGCAGCTCTGTAATAGAGAACATCAGTCTTTTAGAAAAAATATTTCAAACAGACAGGGCACCTTCCCGTGCAGGAATTGTGCTGCTTGTCAGCATGTCTACACTAAAAATGAGTACATTCGTCCTGTGAAATGTTTTAAACTTTATATGAAAAATTATTATGATTGTAAAAGTGTCGATGTTGTTTATTTTTGTTTTTGCCAAGCATGCCATGCCTATTATGTAGGTAAAACAAATAGGAGCTTTAAAGAAAGAATGTTAGAACATATAAGGGACATACGGAACCAGAAGCAATCAAATGCTCTAGCTAATCATGTCCTGAACACAGACAGTAGCCATTGTTTTAAATTTTTAATCTTACAACAAATAGTAAGGACAAACAGAGGTGGTGACGTAGAAAACCACACTGAAGAATTAGAACAGCAATGGATCACTAAATTACAAGCAGATAGATATCCTGGTTTGAATGGCTGCACCTCATTAGTTCCTTACCTTAAGGCCAGGCGCCTTAAACACTAAAACATGAGTTTTTTTATATATATATATTTTTCATTGTACTATTATGGTTATATGTGTGTGTATATGTACATATATATATATATATATATATATATATATCGATATATATTTTAATAACCATCATGGATGACACCCCCCCCTTTTTTTTAAATATTAATATTTTTTTAAAATTTAAATATTATTGTTTTTAAATATTATTGTTTTTAAATATTATTGTGTGTAAATACACACCTTTCTATATATTTTATGCATTTTTCTTATGGATATTAATATATGTTCTTATGTTAGTGGAGTAATATCTCTTTAAATTGTGATGTCATACTAATTGTCCTAGTATTTAACCAAGCATCAGTTGTAGTGATGTGGTCTGATGAAGCAACATTAAGTTGTGAAAGCGCTTACCGTTTGTCTTCTGCAATAAAGTACAGTGACTGATTTCCAGTGTGTAACTTTGGTGCCTTAATTTACTTTTGCTGTTGTTGTGTGTTTTGGGCACCTCAGTGTACCTGCAGCCATTTGGTTTTTGCATCTTCATTACCTCATAAGGACTTCCATTCCTATTGTATTCCTTGCCTAGGCCCAGACCACGACATCACAGGTTGTCGGTTTTGTGCTAGGTTTAATAAACGAACTATCAAACGCCGTTTTGACTTCGCACGGCATTATTTTGGTAGGAAATTTAATTATATCATGCCACTGGAGCAGCCGACGACCGGCATACATAAAAAACGCAAGGATAAGGACAGGCAGCCTAGGAACAAGCCAGACTCCGAGGCCTCTGCTGGACCTGTTGCCGGTTCTCTGGTTTTCAGTGAGGCGCCTACGCAGCCCCTGACGACCGCAGAACTGGAACCCCAAACAGCTGTGGATTCCCAAGTGGAGCCTACTAGGCCAATGCAGCCATCTTCCGACACCGGAGCAGAAGTAGACCCTGGTGCAGTGGAAACCCCTTCGGTTGCAGAAGGTGTCTTCAGACCGACTACACTCACCATTAAATCTTATGCTAAGCTTAAAACTCCTTTAAAACCTAAGAAGACTGTACATCAGTCTACAGTTCAAGGCCCCATGCCTAAGAAACAGATGCTTAAGATGGCTGAAGATTTGATTACCCTAATCAGGGGTTCCCATCCCCCTCCTGATAAAAGAACAAGACAAGAGGAGGATTATGCTTCCTCTGACCAGGTTTCACTTTCCTCAGATTCTTCTGAGGAACAGGATTACACCTTTCCACCTTATGAAGACTCTGATGTTGAAGAGACTATTTCCTCAGCATCTCCCCCTGAAGACTACTCCTTTGGGGAAACCTTACATACCATGAGGGAACATTTCCACTGGGAAGGCCAGGACTACTCTGATTCTAAGAAAAGGCTCAGAGAGTTCCTTTTACTACCCCAGCATAGACCTCTTGCTATCCCTCCTGTTTTAGATATTGTGGATGATGTTTACTTGGAGTCTAGTTTAAATCCAGACTCTCTACCTCCTGTTCCAGCCAAACCTGACAGATACTACAGAGTACCTGACTCTCACAAATTCCTTTATAAAAGTCCTGTGGCTGACCCAGAAACAATTTCCCAGGGTCCTAAGGGAGCTAAAGCTTCTATGGCTAAAAATCCTGTGCCCTCTGAAAGGGATTCCAGAGCCGTAGATAGATGGGGAAAGAAAATATACACCTCAGCAACTCTGGCTATGAAGGCATTAAATTGTCAGTTTCACATGTTGAAATATCAGCAATTCCTAATGTCTCAGTTAAAACAAAAAATGAGCACACATTCTGAACAGTCTGAATTCAAGGAAATGCAGGATCTGTTGCATGCAGCTGAACAGGTGGGCAAACATACTTTACAATGCGGGTTTGATTCATTGGAAGCTTCCTGTAGAGCAGCTGTTACTGGCTCTGTCATACGTAGACATGCTTGGTTAAAAGAACAAACCCTTCCTGACCATGTTAAAGCAAAATTATTGGATGCACCTTTACAGCAGGATGTATTATTTGGTATCAAAGCAGAAGAGGTTTTAAAGAAAATGGAGGATAAGGCAAAGTCTATGCAAACGGTCAAGGATTTTTTGCAGGTACAACCCCCTCGTTTCAGCAGAAATTGGCCAACAAAAAACTGGTCCTTTCCAGCTTCTGATAGATCACAGAAGGGCAAATACAGACGCCCAAGGGGCAGAAGTCAGTCCTGAAGGCCCTTACAAACCTCGCCAATGGGGTTCTGCTACCCAGAAAGGAGGAGAAGACAGGCCCCAAGCTAGCAGAAGACAAACACAATGACTCAATCCTCAAATTACCAAGCATATCTCTCCTGGCAGCTCCCTTGGGAGGAAAAATAGCATTTTTTGCAGACAACTGGCACATCATCACAAAAGACAAATGGGTTCTAAACATTGTCTCTCAAGGATACAGATTCCACTTTCATACCTTACCAAGGATAAAAGGAATGCAAAACCTGCCACCAAATCAATGGGCAGAGGCACAAAAACAAATTACAGCTCTCATGAACATGAGAGCTGTTCAACAGGTACCTACACAGGAGCAAGGACAAGGATTTTACTCAAGACTCTTCCTAGTCCCAAGAAAGGACAAAGCATGGAGACCCATTCTGGATCTTTCAATTCTGAACACCTATCTGCAAGTACCAAAATTCAAGATGCTAACACTACAGCAGCTTTTTCCCATGCTGGGCAAGAATGCTTGGCTAGTAACTTTGGATCTCAAAGAGGCATACCTGCATGTCCCTATCAGAAAAAATTGCAGAAGATACCTCCGCTTCATTGTAGGTTCAACGCATTATCAATTCTCTGCACTGCCCTTTGGCTTATCTATTGCGCCCAAGGTCTTCACAAAATGCCTGGCACCAGTAATTGCATACTGCAGACAAAGAGAAATTCAAATATACCCATACCTGGACGACTGCCTTATTCAAGCAGATGGCAAGGACATTCTTTTAAAGCATCTGGCATTTGTCAAACACCTTCTAAGTTGCCTAGGGTACACAGAAAATGAAAAGAAATCAAAACTAGTGCCCTCACAAAACATAATATTCCTGGGTGCCAGCTTGAGTACAATGGCCCCAATGGCTTATCTCACACCAGACAAGCAACAACAGCTGACTCAATATTTCAAAATAATGGCAACGAAGACCCAACTCCCTGCAAGAAAAATTCTGCAGGCCTTGGGATTCATGGCATCTTGCATACTACTAATACCATTTGCAAAACTGCATATGAGGAAATTACAATGGTACCTGAAAAGTGTATGGACTCAGCACAGCCACAGCTTGGAAACAATGATACCACTCATTCCCTGCCTTCAACAGGAGTTTCTGTGGTGGGCACAGGCATGTCACCTCAACAAGGGTCAGCCTTTCACCTTACCCACAGCCAGGCAAACTATGACAACAGATGCATCGGACTATGCCTGGGGAGCACACATGGCAGGACAGTGAATTCGGGGCAAATGGACTACAGATCAGAGGCATCTACGTATCAATCAAAAGGAAATGCTAGCAGTACAGCATGCCCTAACAGCTTTCAAGGACTTTTACACCCAGGACAACTAATAATAAAGACGGGAGAATACCACAGTAATGTGGTACATAAACAAGCAAGGGGGCACACATTCCTACCCTCTATGCAGGCAAGCAATGACCTTGTGGAACACTGCACTGTCTTACCAGGTTCAATTATAAGCACAATTCTTGCCAGGAAAGAAAAACACATTGGCCGAAGACCTAAGCAGAAACATCATGGATCCACACGAATGGAAACTAGATCCACAAGTATTTGCAATGATAGCACAAAAATGGGGACGCCCAGACATAGATCTGTTTGCAAGCCCCCACAACTACAAAAAATTTTGCACAAGGACATTCCATCCACTAGCTTGGAAAGTGGACACCCTCTCATTCAGTTGGAAAACATTAACAGTGTATGCCTTCCCTCCACTGCCTCTTCTAGCAAAGGTACTGCTGAAATTCAGATTAGAGAGGCCACAAATGATACTCGTTGCACCGGACTTGCCTCGCCAGCATTGGTATTCAATTTTAAGGAACATGGCCCACGGCCCACCATGGATTTTGCCACAAATTCCTCACCTGCTCACACAGCGAGACAATCAGATTCTACACAGCCAGCTCAAGACTTTAAACCTGGCTGCATGGCAAATTACCTAAACAGCCAGCCAACACCTCTATCCAAAGCTGTTATGGATGTCATTCTGGAGGCCAGGAGGCCCAACACCAGGAAAACCTATTCAGACAAATGGAAAAGATTTTGCGCCTGGAACCAGGCTAAAGGCCAAAATCCCCTTGATCCAAACATCCCTCAGATTCTACAATATTTAACTGAGATGTTGCACAAAGGACTTTCCTTTTCATCTATTAAGATCCACGCCTCGGCAATTTCAGCTCATTACAGCACGGATCCTCCTTTATTCTCACATCCACTCCTAAGACAGTACCTCAGAGGGGCTAAGAACATAAGACCGCCAAGGAGAGCACCAACACCTACTTGGGATCTCAACTTTGTTCTGGAAAAGCTTACACTGCCACCCTTTGAACCAGCTTTTGCAGCTGATGTAAAATTTCTTTCATGGAAAACTGCCCTGCTACTAGCAATAACCTCAGCTAGAAGAGTCTCAGAGCTGCAGGCACTAATGGCAGTGGAACCTTTCCTCATTTTTCATCAAGACAGAGTCTCTCTACGAACTAACCCTTTCTTTATGCCAAAGGTGGTATCCAGTGTGGCCCTAAACCAAACCATTCATTTTCCCAAATCCCCAGAACAAAGGAGAAAGACTCCTGCACTCTTTGGACATTCACAGGCAATTACGTTACTACTTGGATAAAACTAAGGCTTTCAGAAAAACTGACCAGCTCTTTGTAGCCTGTGCTACAGGATCACAAGGAAAAGCTATCTCAAAATAGACCATTTCTAAATGGATAGGGCATTGCATACGTTTCTGCTACACACATCATGGGAAACCTGTACCTGCTAACATTAGGTCCCACTCCACCAGGGCTACAGCTACATCAGCAGCCTTTCTCAGGGGAGTGTCAACCAAAGATATTCTGGAAGCTGCAACTTGGAGTTCAGTGCACACCTTCACCAAACACTACCACTTACCTCTATATTCTAAGACTAGAGCTGGTTTTGCCACTGCAGTTTTGCAGGGCCTACTAGCTTCTTCTAACCCTGTTTAAGTCCACCTCCCATCCTTAGCTTTGGGATTCAACCCAAGTGTGATGACTGCAGCAGGGTAACACGATGAACATAGTACAGTTTTGTACCTACCATAAATGTAGATGCTCGAGTGTTCACCCTGCTGCAGTCCAGGTTACCCTCCCTCCATCCCCTCTGAACTAGCTGAACTTATCTCTACCACTCCATCCTATGCTACGTCTGTGGTGTATTTGCTTGTGCCTAAAGGTATTGTTTTATTTTTATCTAGCTATATATATATATATATATATATATATATATATATATATATATATATATATAGATATATATATTTTGCCTACCTATTGGGGGCACCTGACATCTGGGGCAAGAAAAACTGAAGAAAATGGCGTCGGATGCCTCTTATATACCCCTGGCACACTGACGTCAGGGAAGAAGCAACAGCAACCGATGCCGGACCAAGACTTTGGAATTCGGGCCGACTGCGGGACCACCTGATGGCAGGATAACCCAAGTGTGATGACTGCAGCAGGGTGAACACTCGAACATCTACATTTATGGTAGGTACAAAACTGTACTTAATTAATCAGTTGTTGAAATCATTGATTATGATTTTAATTGATTAATTAGATAAATGATTGCTACTATTGGTTATGAGTTTTTTAAAAAAACAACTTTTAAAGTGTTTTCAAAATGTCTGATGAAACGTCATGGTAAGCCATGAAAGCGCTCACAAATAAACGTTTTTTATGTCTTTTACATTGTTGTTGTGCTGTGGTTTGCTCTACCAGTATTTCATAGCAATATTTAAAGTCTGTCAACTCATTACACTCCCAAAACATGTGTTCCCAGTTATGTCTTTCTTTTCCATCTCACCTCCAACATTTATTATTTATTTATTTTACATTTGTTAACCGGGAAAGTCAGACTGGATACATATCCATTTTTAGTGGAGGCCCGGGGAGAAACCCTCCAGTGGACAAGTAACTAGGCATACATATAACAAGATAAGGCAAACAAACAACATCAGTATGCATACAACAAGAGATGGAACACAAAGAACATCAGTACATTGTGAACATGCATTGAGTTGCAGCTATACAGGAAATAGTTACATACATTGAAATAACAACATAAATAGAGATAAATTATTCATAAAATAACAGGTTCATTATACAGTAGAAGCCAGATTAGGATATATCATAATACATAAAGAGTCTTGGGTACATTTCCTGGCTAGTTAACATGGCAGAGATTTGTATCAAATAGTAGGGTTGTTGAAGGTAGGTAAACAATGTTATTGGCAGAGTAAGTGAGGAGGAAGTTGGATCAGCTAGGGGATAAGCAGAGGCACATCCAGTGATCCAGTAAGTCTGACTTAACAGCTTTTTGAAAGCTCTGTGAGAGGATTCAAGAGTTAAGGTTGCTTGGAGAGCATTTCATGATTTAGCAACATAAGTAGAGAAGAAAGAATCCTCAGCTGAGTTATTTGATTTGGAGACTTTAAGTAGAAGCTTGTCACTTGATCGGAGAGGTCTTGAGGTCGTTTGAGGCATAATTATGTTTTTTAGTGACAGTACCCTGTCTGGTTGATTTTTATGAGCAAATACAAGTTGGTTGTAATGGAGGAGGTGGGGAAATTCCAGCCATTTGAGATGTTTGAGAGAAAGACAGTGATGGGTTTGACTGGCAGATCTAGTGGCAAATCTTGCAATTTTATTATAGCATGCAGAATGCAAAACATAAACTTCAGACTCTCCACGTTTTAAAATAGAAACAGAACGATTTATTAGAAAAATGAAGTGAGCGCTTTCGCGTATCTCCTGATACACTTCTTCAGACAATATACAACTTAATGAAACCAGTGCTTATATAGCAAGAAATAATTCATCATTCAATTAATTAATTAATCAATTGTACAATTATACATTTAAGCTTCATTTGAAATTTAAAGAAATATTAAAACACATAATAAAAACACATTCAAAATAAGATATAGACACTCTAATGAACTTGCTGCATATATATATTTTCATAATGTGCTTATGATGAACAATTAATGTTTATATTTCACTGATAAATTTCAAAAAACAGGCGATATACAAAGATGAAAACACAGTAAAATACTGAACATTCAGAATGAACTGCACTTGGTGTAGATTCAAACCTGTATATACCATATTAAGGATGATCATATAATGGATAGTCCTATAAACCTAAACTCAATGAATACCATAGATAAAATTCTAATGTTTATATATATATATAATAAATGCAAATATTGAAAAAATATATAAATATTAAATATTAATAAATATATTAATAAACATACATAAATATATGAGTTTAAAACTTGTATTAAAATACTATATCTAATGAGTAGATAAGAGCCAGATGGACTAATATTATGAAAAATAAACATAACATAACTATCTGCGTGTGTTAAGAAAAGACCTTATGCTAACATAATTGTTTAGACCTGGAAAACAGTGACCTTTAAGCCTAAAAATCCATTTCAATTCATTTAATTCTATTAAATTCATGTAATCCCCACCTCTATCATTTTCTTTCACTATTTGTAGTATCCTAAACGCGAAAGAATGTGATGGGTTAGACATAATGTGCTTTGCAAGAGCATTTAATTCATTTTTATTTTTAATGTCGTACTGGTGATTATAAATTCTATTTTTCAATTTTCTTTTAGTAAGGCCTACATAAAATGCAGGACAATGTTCACAAGTAGCTAGATATATTAGGCCTGAGGTATCACAAGTAGCTCTAAATCTTGGTTTAAACACATAAGGAAATTCTGGATGTACAAATTCTTGTGTTTTAGTAATATATTTACAATAGTTGCAATGTTGACAAGGGTAGGTGCCCAAAGGATAACTTAGATTGAGTTGAATATTACTGTTAAAATCAGTTCTATCACATAATATGCTCTTCAAATTTTTATTATTCCTATATGTTATGTAAGGAGTTTTACCTACCAACTTTAATGTGGAGTCATCTATCAATAAAGTCTTCCAATTATTAATCAATATTTTCTTGATATTCTGGAAGTCATTAGAATAAGTTGTTACAAAAGCTATCCTCTCATGATTATTGTGGACACCTTTTCTAAAGGAACCTATTAAAGGACTTCTATACTTTGAGTCAATAACTGCTGTATTACCTATATGTAAAACAGTGTTCATAACATTCAGTACTAATTTCTGTTCATAGCCTCTATTTATGAACATTTTCATCATATTTTCAGCCTCTTTTAATAAATCACTTTTATCAGTACAGATTCTCTTCAATCTAATGAATTGACTCTTTAAAATTCCCTTGAAAATGTGTCGTGGATGCATACTATCGTATTCCAAGATTGTATTTCTCCAACATTTTTTCCTGTATAATGTTGAAAATAACTTCCCATTTCTAATGTCTAAACTGACATCAAGAAAATTCACAGATGTATGTGATGCTTCAACAGTAAATTTCAAAAAATGAGTTGTAGTTTCTAAGTAGTTTTTAAATAACATGAATTCTTCAAGGGAACCATCCCATACAATTAAAATATCGTCAACAAAACGTCTATACACTAAAATCTTAGAAAATGAGTTATGCTGAAACACATATTCTGTTTCCCAGTGATGCATGAATAAATTGGCATATGTGTTTGCACAGGGGGTACCCATAGCCACACCTGAGGTCTGTAGGTGTAGGTTCCCCCTGAATGCAAACACATTATTTTCAAGGACCAATTCTAATAAATGGCAGATCAAAATTGCCTTATTCCTATCAATAGAAGGAACGTGCTGCAACACTTCTCTCACAGCTTGAATTCCATCATCATTGGGAATTGAGATAAAAAGGCTTTGTACATCCATAGTGATTAACAAATGTTTATCTTTCATAAACCTAAAATCAAGTGATTGTAAATAGTCCAGAAGTTGATATGTATCTTTAAGAATTGTAGGAATGGTTTCAATTAAGGGCCTCAAAGTATTCTCTAGATATATAGATATATTTTCAGTCATCCATTTGGCACCAGATACAATTGGGCGCATAGGTGGTGGCATGATACCCTTATGTATCTTGGGTAACCCTTTAATAGTAGGAACTACTGGTGTATCATTAGAGAAAAATTCATACAAATTCTTAGAAATCTGGAAACACATCAATAAATCATAAAGATCATCCTTAATAAACTTAATTATGTTATCTAATTTTATTTGTTTAATTAGTGAATATGTATTGTCATCATTTAGCATTGCTTGCATTAGAGCATCATATTCAAAGGTGTCAAATAAAGCTATACCCCCCCCCCCTGTCTACTGGTCCAAAAGTTAAAGTAAAATAATTACTAAGACTATATAATGAATTCATACTGTTACTTGACATATTGAAGAATGCACATTTCTTTTTCTTACTATAAAAATAGTGATAAAAATCTGATTCACAAAGCTTAACAAATAAATTAACATGATGTGGCATAGGTGGAACAAACGAACTTTTCTTTTTATAAACTGGAAAATTTACTGCTTTATCTTTTGCTAATTTTGAATCTTGTGAAAAATACAACTTTAATGCTATAGAGCGAGCAAATAAACGTAAGTCAATCAATACATCAGATAGTTTGCTCCCTTGTGATGGTACAAACGACAAACCTCTATTCAATAAATTAATGTCATTGTTATTCAACTCATACCTAGACATGTTGAAATAAAGCGGTGCTACTATTTCTGTCTTCTTCGTTGATATGTACTTGCTTCGCCCGAATATTTCTTTTTCTGTTTTCCCAGCTGTTCTGACTTTCTCTCGTGAACGACTGTTTCCTGATCGGTAATGGTAAAAAAGCTACATTATCTTGTGGCTGGTGCTTACTTATAGCTCCTAAGGATCTTTGCAAAGGTATAGCGGCTTTATTTGCCTCTTGGTTAGGAAGCGGAGTGGAAACTAAAGAAGTACTGTTAGGTAACGCAAATGTCTCTGGAGGTGTAGTAAAAGTTTCAGGTGAAGCGTCATTTTGAACGACTGATGACGAATCCAACGCAGTTAAGCCAATGGGAGCTGACGCTATCAGTGTATTGTCTAATGGCGCTAAATTTTGAGCGTGATTTTCCTTTCGTTGGTAAGTCTCCGTTCTCCTGGGCCAAACAAAGACCCCTCCTGTCGAGAAGTCTCTGAAGTCACGCTGGAGTTTCTTAGATTTAGTTTGTTGCAGTTTTGTGGCATAAGCATTAACTTGACAATATACACTTTCCAGCCTTCTGAGACAAAAATCAGCTGAAAAATTGTCTCTTATTTCAGTATTTAAATCAGTGACTTTTGACAACAGTTCTTTTTCTAAAGGATTGAAATAGTCAATTAATAGTTGTATATATTTGTAACTGGCTTCTATGTTTATATCTTGCCATTTTTTAAGCAGTATTGGATGGGTATCGCCGTATGAAGGCATACAAAGAATGCGCATTCCCCGTGGTATAAGTTTGTAGTGTAGGCACGCTTCCAAGTGTTTGCGTTGCCATATCATCCGTTGTAGCTTATATAAATCGTTTTCCAATGTCTTTACTTTAAGGTTAAAATGTTCTAAATTATCAATTTTAGCATCAGTCAAAGTCGGAACTGGAAGGTTCAAATCCAGGGCCAATAAAGGATTAGACTTACTGGTAGTAATAGCAGTCCATTGTTCTTCTTTAGACAATTTCCTCGGTTCTGGATTAAAATCCAGTTCCACATCCGAATTCGCCATAACGTGTATTGTAGAGATCCCAAAAAATGTAGCAAAACAGCAACAGTTATAAAAAACCAAACGGATCTCGACAACCAAAGAGTCTTTAGTTAGAATAAGCAGGAACAAATGCAAAACATAAACTTCAGACTCTCCACGTTTTAAAATAGAAACGGAACGATTTATTAGAAAAATGAAGTGAGCGCTTTCGCGTATCTCCTGATACGCTTCTTCAGACAATATACAACTTAATGAAACCAGTGCTTATATAGCAAGAAATAATTCATCATTCAATTAATTAATTAATCAATTGTACAATTATACATTTAAGCTTCATTTGAAATTTAAAGAAATATTAAAACACATAATAAAAACACATTCAAAATAAGATATAGACACTCTAATGAACTTGCTGCATATATATATTTTCATAATGTGCTTATGATGAACAATTAATGTTTATATTTCACTGATAAATTTCAAAAAACAGGCGATATACAAAGATGAAAACACAGTAAAATACTGAACATTCAGAATGAACTGCACTTGGTGTAGATTCAAACCTGTATATACCATATTAAGGATGATCATATAATGGATAGTCCTATAAACCTAAACTCAATGAATACCATAGATAAAATTCTAATGTTTATATATATATATATATATATATATATATATATATATATAATAAATGCAAATATTAAAAAAATATATAAATATTAAATATTAATAAATATATTAATAAACATAAATAAATATATGAGTTTAAAACTTGTATTAAAATACTATATCTAATGAGTAGATAATAAGTTTATGTTTTGCATTTGTTCCTGCTTATTCTAACTAAAGACTCTTTGGTTGTCGAGATCCGTTTGGTTTTTTATAGCATGCAGAATGTTTGTTTAGTTCAGACTTGGATAGGTTAATTAGGATGGGGATGCATACAATAGAGTTGAAAGGAGATGAGTCCGAGCAGTGGTAGCTTTGGCATTTTGGGATCGGAAGGATGGATTCCTGTAAAGGCAGCCCAGTTTCTTATGTGTATTTTTAATTGTCTGATTTACATGCAGGTCATATTTTAGGTTATCAATTTCAACTCCCAGAAGTTTAGTATGGGAGTCGGGGGCAATTGATGTGCCATTGTTGCAAAGTTTGGAAGTGATTTGATATTATGAGTGGGGGTGAACAGTAACCACTTGTTTTTTTAGGATTTAATATTAGGCAGTTGATAATGAACCAATTTTCAATTCAAGTAAAGGTGGACAAGGTAATTTGTTGCAATTCAGTCATTGAGGACGCAGAGCAGATGAGTGTAAAATCATCTGCATATTGAATGATGTTAGCTTCTGGACTAGCAGTATACAGGTCATTGATGAAGATGAAAAATAGCAAGGGGCCTAGAATTGAGCCTTTTGGAACTCCTATGGGTACTGGGTGTAGAGAGGATAGGCTTTTCTGCCATTGAACTGCTTGTTGTCTTCCCTCTAGGTAGTTTTGAAACCAGGCAATAGAGTGATTGTACAAGGCCAGGTTTTGTAGGAGTATAACAGTTTTGAGTGGTTCACCATGTCAAAGGCCTTTGGCAGGCCTAGGAAGAGTGCAGATGATAACTTACCACTATTTCTGTAAAGGTTGATGGTATTTGTAAATGTTAGTAATGCAGTAGCTGTGCTGTGGGCTGGTCTGAATCTGTGTTGAGATTGGAATAGGAGTCTATTTTTGGTGGGGTATTTCATGAGTTGCTTGCGAATGCACCGTTCCAAGATTTTGGCTAAAGGAGAGAGTATTGCTATAGGTCTGTAATTGGATAGATCAGTGGAAGTACCACCTTTGTGCATGGGAATTACATGGGCAATTTGCCAAATAGGGGGAACAGTTGATTCAGTAATTGATCTATTAATAAGGATTGCAACTGGCACAGCTATTGCATCTGATTTAATTTGAAGGAATTCAGCTGGGAGTTGATCAGCAGCTAGGCTTGTAGGTTTTAGTTTGGCCAGTAGATTTCTGATATAATTGTTTGATGCTGGTTGGAGGCTGAAAGAGAAGTCTGATATTGGGGAAGTTGGGGGAAGGTTGATTATTTGGTTTGGTTTGGTAGCTGGTTGGCAAGGGATAGTATGGTTTTTGTAAAGTATCTGTTCAGCTATGTCACCTGGTTGGTTATTGGTAACTGTTTGGGATAGGGTAGTAGGTTTGCCTGGTTGTTGTTGTTGTATCTTTCGGCTTTTCCTGGTTAGGGGTCGCTACAGCGGAACTCCGGTCTGCTAATGATTGGCAGCAGATTTTTACGTACCGAGTTGCCAGCCCTGACGTACAACCTTAAACGGAGGTACACCCATTCACGCATGTCTCCACACAGAAGACACTTTAGCTGAGAATTGAACAGGAAAACATCTTACTGTAAGGTGACAACGCTACCACAGCACCACCATTTGCCTGGTTGAAGTACCTTATTTATCCCTGCCCAGGATTTTTGTGGTTTTCTTTGATATTTTGTTTGTAGATTTAGAAAGTTTTTCTTATCCCGGTACACTGATTTTTTTGTGCTATTCCTACGTTCATGGTAAAGCTACTGGTCTGTAGGGGATTTGGCTTTCCTCCACAGATTCCAGAGTTTGTTCCTTTCTATTTTTATTTTGGTATCTTTTGTTAGCAAAGGTGCAATTTTGGCTTTGATCTAATGGTCTGAGCTGGAGAATGTCTGTCCAAGACAGACAGGAAGATGGCATAGAAGTGCTGAACTGCCTCTTCCAGTGTTAGATGGTAAAGTGTAGCTCAGTTATATCTTTTAAAGTCTGCATTGAACTTGATGGGATCAAATTTTTTTCTTGTTCCTGATGTTTTGTAGGACTGGCAAATGTTTAGGGTGAGACTTGAGTTTTAGAATAAAAGTGGGCTGGTGGTCACTTATATTATCGGGGAGGATCCCTGATGTACAGTGGTGAGGGGTGCTATTAATAAGGATCCAGTCTAAGATACTCTATTTTTACTTCTGATGTCTGTTCTGGTTGTAGTATTAATTACCTGTTTAAAGTTATATAGATTTAGGGGCTTGGTTGGGTTTATAGAGGAACAGGTGTTCCAGTCAATGTTAAAGTTTCTTGTCAAATAAGTTTCCTAGGGGCTGGTTACAGATAACCATTGCAAACAAGTGTGGTTATATAGTTTCCAGGGGGGATGTATCCACACATAGTATTTATATATTTCCTGCTGTTGATTCTAAGTTTGGTGACTAAAATTTCAGCATTATTAAGTAAAGGGATTTCTGTAGTTATATTTCTGATGTCAGTGGAGTTTTTAAAGAGTATTGCAACCCCTTCCCCTTTTCTACCTTGGCGATTTGCTCTGTTGATGTTATAGCCAGCTGGGAGCACTTCATTACTGGATATTGCTGGCTATAACCAGGTTTCCGTAAGGCCAACAATGTCTGGTGAGTATTGTGACAATAGGGAATGAAAGACATGGGTCTTTTTTGCTAAGCTTCTAATGTTCAAATTAATGATCATTATACTAGTGGTGGGCCTTTGGCATAGTTGGCGCCTATTGTCCAGGTTGTTGTTGTTAGAAATTTTAATTTGTGTAGCTGGGCCAGGGTTTGGGTGGATGCCACCATGTTGTTTTAGTTGGCTATACACTTTCTAGAGTGGTTTGGGATAGTTTAAAAATAGTTTAAAAAGTAGAAGTGTATATCTCTTTGTTAATGGTGATTTGGAATTTTCAGAGATTTGTGTGAAGTATGTAAGTTTTAAGTAGATATTTTTTTTTATGTTGTGGACCGTAATGAAGTTAAAGTGGGTGGTATTAGTAGGAATGAAGTAAGTATGGTCCCTTGGGTTTTGGAAAGGTATGTAGTGGTGAATTTCATAAGATGTATGGTAATAAGTCCCCAATAGAGCTAAGATGAGAATAGCTTTAAGAAAGGTTAAAGGAAGGTATTTGGGGAGGGGCATAGTGAGACTGAGTGATGTGGAAGTTATGGGTGGGTGGGTGTTGGATGTGTACCAGAGGTGGTGGTGATAAGTGAGGGAATTAAGTATGGCGGTTAATGATTGGATAGTAAGTGTTATGGGAGTGGTTATTTGGTATAAATGTAGATATAGTGGTGGCGGTTGGGAAATAGGGTAGAGGAGTGGAGTGAGCCCGAAGAGAGTGGGGCAGAACTCCACCTCTTGAAAATCCCAGAGTCAACCAAAACCAATCCGTGATTGTCTGTGTAAGATAAGTGCATCAGACACTGTTAATTACACAGAGAGAAATGTCCAAGGAAAACCAACTAATAAATAAAATAATAATAAGGCTCCAGGCTCCTTCCTTCGTTAAAATTCAAAAGATTTAATTGCTTTAAGCGCGATCAGTAACAGTACACTTTTCGTCAGTAAATGTAAACCAACTTCTTCAGAAGCAAAACAGTGCTTAACATAAGCACCAAGCTTAAATACTCACAAGTTCCTTACCAGGCAGCCCTAATTCGTTGAATGAGGACCTACGGAGCAGCACTCCGAATAGGAGTGACGGCAATCTTACAGCTCTTATTGAGCTCCTTACCCAGAAAGTCGACCGTTTATCGCAACAAGTGGAGTCGGTTACACTCAACCAGAGGGGAGTACAGAACAGCGGGAGCGGCCCCGTTGAAGGGGCAACAATGGGGACTGCAGCGCTGAATAGCGGCAACGGACATGGCCAGGAAGAATGTAGTGGTGGATTCGCTACTAACACGAATGTGAGGATGGGGCACACCAGAACTGAACAATGAGCGAATGTTCACGGGGAGCCATTGGGAACCACCAGCCACGGCTTTACCGACCCTGCGAGAACTGGAGGCCTTGGAGTTATGACATTAACACTTGGTACTTGGATACAACGCGAATTCTCTTTTGGGGATACAGAACACAATGGCAACCTAATTACGACAAGTGAGGTAAGCCAGGATTTATTAACGAAATTGAGTACTTTTGATGAAAAACTCCTTAAGGTAAGAAAGTTGCAACTTGAGGTTGCATACTTCCGTGAATGCATCCGATTGAAAGTTGTACCGAAAGGATTAAGACACTGGCAGTTTCCTGCAGGTCTCATTGAAGGTTCCCCATTCCATGTAGCTCTCATCAACCTTTACGACAAACACGGATTTGAACTGTTGGGGTTGCTTAGTGACCACTACCAGGCATCTATTAACATCTTGATGGAAGAAATTAATGACCTCGATGGCGCCATCAAAAGTGACCTTAATTTTCGAAGATACCAATACGAGTATGATAGGTGTTTCAAGAGTATTGATGAACACCTTTCAAAGCTAAATTTGACCAAAAGGAAGAAAATCACTAGAGATGTTAACGACTACAGAAAGGGGGTGGCTTACCCTAAACCAGCCAAACATTCAAACATTGGACCGATTGGTTCAGGGGAAGGTGACACAAGGGGTCAAGCTACAGGACACCAACCAATTTCTGACAATGCTATTGGTGATGTTGAATTCTTCTGTGACAACCATGACGAGGAGCACCCACCTAATGGTGAGGTAAGAAGAAGCGAGAGGCTGGCCAATCGAGGCAACGGCCAGAACCTTGCTAATTACAACAACAACAATGGGGGTGGCAACCATGCAGCAGCACCCCAGGCATCAAATTTTCAAACAGGGGCCTCCAACCAGAGGTCATTGGGCAACAGGAGAAAGGGTGGCAGGAGGAAGAGGTGGTGACTTTAAACCACCAAACCACTGGTGACATCAACACCACCACCGGCTGCAAAATCCTGGTCAACAGCAGTGGTGATTTTAAAGTTTTCAACTACACTGAACACACTATTAGTCCTGACACCATTGAACTATTGGCCAAGGGTAATACATATGTGCCTACATTTCACTTTGACTTGGCCAATACCTTAATTGACTTGAAGTTATTCACCAGAAAACTCAATTTGAGTCTAGTGTTGGGTAATGGGTGTAATCGGAAATCTGAACTTTATGTTTCCAGTGTGTTCAATCCCCCCCTGCACCCAACCTTAATGCTATTTGAAAAGGTAACCGAAATGGATATGAGGAACCTTAACAAACAAAACGGCAAATTCAAATTGAAGGACAGGACCACCAGCATAAATGAGAGAGAGGAACTTTCCTTACTCAGGAGGGCCCAGGTCCGAATAATGAAACCAGATAAAGGCGGAGGAGTCACTATCATGGCTAACGACGACTATACTAATAGGATGAATGCCATCTTGGATGGCGAAGGTTACTTGAAAGTCACCACAAATGAAATGAACGGAGCACATCAAAAGGTTAAAGCCTTCATAGAAGAACTCTATGTGGAGGCCAGGATCGACAGGGATACCTACATCTATCTACAACAACAGACACCAAGAACCCCGGTACTATTCGGGATTCCAAAAATACATAAAGACGTTAACAATCCACCAATGAGACCCCTGGTGGATGGCAGAAAAAGTATTACATATACCTGCAGTAAGTTTCTTGACAACATACTACAAAGGTATGTGAAAAAAGAAAAGCAAATCACCTAGGACTCTTGGTCCTTTTTGGGTGCGATGAATTCAGTTGGTTTTAACTCAGAAAGCCTACTTGCCACAATTGATGTCAAAGACCTATATTCATCAATTCCCCATGATATAGCCATCGAATGGGTAGGGGCAATGTTAAGGTTACTCGAGGCACCCAATGAGGAAATTCAACTGGTTAGTGAGTTAATGGACACAGTCCTCTCATACAACTACCTAATGTTTGATGGAGATTTATACCACCAAAAAATTGGGGTCGCCATGGGATCACCTAGTGGAGGTAGCATAGCAAATTTAGTCATGGCCCACTGGGAAAGGAATAACATTTTGTCAGTGAATGACGTTACCTCCAAAATAGGTTTCTACACCAGATTTCTTGACGATATCTTTATGGTTTATTCAGGAACCGCTCTGGAATTTGAAAGTTTGATGGCAACTTTGAACGAGTCAACTGAGTTCCTCACATTCACGTTCAAACACAATATGAGCAGGATTGACTACCTTGACATTGACCTGAGTAAGGTCTTTGAAAACATGTTGTGGACATCCAAAATACACCGTAAGGAAACTTATTCCAACTCTATGTTACATTACTCTAGCTGTCATCCAGCACACCAAAAGAGATCCGTTGTCAAAGGACAACTTGTTAGGGCGGCACGCATGTCCAGCAAGGAAGATGATTTCCTGGATGAATGTGAAACCCTAACTCAATTCTTTCTTGCACGAGGTTACCCGCTTTCTCTCTTAAACGAGATCACCGATGAGGTTAAACGTAAAAGGGACTTGAAGATCTATGTCCCCTTGCTGAACGGTGACCTAACAAGTGTTGCTGCCTCTGTTGGAGGGGCAACTGGAAAATCGTCCAACCCAGATTTTCATAGTGGCTTTTGCTATACTTTCAGTATTGACTCTATAAAAATTAACAACATAATACTGAAAAACTGGGAGTTCCTGACCAACGACAATGACCTCCATAATGTAGTCTCGACGAGACCTAGAATTGTTTACAAAAGGGGACCGAACCTAAAAGAACTTTTGGAAGGCACTAAGCAACCGTACACGACGAAATTGGGCATGTTTAAGTGCCAAATGTGCAAGTATTGTCATTGGATTGAAGAGGGCGTTAAGTTTGCCATTGGGGACTACAAATTCAGATCTTTTTCCAAGTTCGACTGTAACAGCAAGCTAGTGGTTTACCTTGCTAAATGCTGTTGTTGTCCAGCCTTCTATATCGGGAAAACCGATAGAAGGCTGAGGGAAAGGATATACGAACACTTATACAGCATTAGGACTGCTAGGTTAACCAACGCTCTAGCTAGGCATGTGCTGGACAACGCAGGACATCAATTCAGGTTCAGAGTCATTGACCAACAGACTAGAGACATTAGGGGAGGCTATGACTCCCTTAAACTAGAGAGAAAAGAACTGATATGGCAGTTGAGAACCAACGCTAACCAGAAACCTGGTCTTAATGAAATGACATCTATAGCCTGCATTCTCAAACTAAAGAGTTTGGACAGATAAATCCGATTAACAGACTAACGATGACTTCCAAGTCCACTATCAACTGCTATGCATATTTCACATATTTCATATTTTACACCATATACATATGGGGGGAGTTTGTGGGAACCTGAAAAGGTTGACCCCCTATGCCTTTGGTGGGGCTGTGTTGCCATTTACCAATTGGTTGCGCACTTTAATTTAGTCTTTGACAAGTGTTTGGGTGGAACTACTAAAAATGGAAAAGGCTAGAAGGTCTATTCCCAATTTTTGATTTTTTGATTTCCAACTTTCAACTTATATTTAATTCCACCTCGTGGGATGCGTACACCTAATTCCTTAATGACAAAACTACAACTAATTCTAAACAATTTAAACAATTTTAAAGAGATTTTAAAGAGTTGTTAGCTACATTAACGGTTTTGACTATGTAACACAATATACACAATATGTATAAAAGATAAAACACAGAATCATCGACCTAGTAACTATTTCCTTTTTAATAGTTTCGAAGGATTAAGTACCACGATTATAATGTGCTACCATAGGGTTTGGGCTCATCGATTGTCTGTGGGTTTATTTCTTTATATGAAGGACACTACTTGCACAGACAGCCTTGAACCGACTTAACACACATATTTATAAATACTCTTTTAGTATGACAACTACATGTCTTGGAACATGAGTGAAATGCACTTACCCAGGATCTACATAATTGGTTCCTTTTTTATATATTTTTATATATACATATTTTTGATGTTTATTCATCATTTTTTATTTGCATTATGAGAACCACTTATACGTAAACTGGGGGTGACATGTACGCAGCCAAGCGAGTATTTTACTACGCTTAATGGCTGGTAAAGGGGTCGACGTGGAATGGGCTTGAAGGTCAGTACTCGGCTGGGAGGGGTTTAACCCCCAACAACAGTCCCGATATATATATTTTTTTTAATATTTTAGAAGATACACCATTCCTTCAGAATTATTTTATACCAGTACAGGATGGTGTCCGCTTTTACTGAGGCGAGTTTCAACAACCGTGCTACATACGGGTGTTATTCAAATTCACTCCGTGTCTAAACTTGTGCGGGTTTGCCTGATTTTTTAACAGTAAGTCTTGTACATTCATGGATTTTTACTAAACAGTACTAAGGAAGATGTACTATGTTTTTTGTATGAAGATATTCTGGCATATGCCTGAATTTGATATAATATGGTTAGGGTTTGTCCGTTGTTTAATACTGTTACTATTGCTTACCATCACTGCTCAAATGCTCTCAACCCGGTAACTGGAAGTGTATTAAGGCTGTATATTAGCAGTCAACTTTGTTTTCGGCTGCTTGCAAAGCTAGCCCTACAATGTGGGGTAACCATGACAACCACCAGGTGAAAACAATTATGTACTATCTTAATTAATGGCGGCTTTCAGTGTACTAAGGAACTTGTGAGTATTTAAGCTTGGTGCTTATGTTAAGCACTGTTTTGCTTCTGAAGAAGTTGGTTTACATTTACTGACGAAAAGTGTACTGTTACTGATCGCGCTTAAAGCAATTAAATCTTTTGAATTTTAACGAAGGAAGGAGCCTGGAGCCTTATTATTAAATTACACAGAGAGATCAGCCATCTGACCAATAGAGTAACAACTGTACTATTCTAGCTGTACTAGAGTAGTTTAGGGAGAAGGTATCCCGCTTAATGCAGATGCAGTCTTCACATGTCAGGGGCTATCTAAAGAGTGGCTCTGTAGTCCAGAGGAGTGATTTTCTTAGTAGGGATCAAACTGATAGAGCACGTTATATGCTCTTCCCAATGTTGGCATACACTGAAAAGCAGGGACTAGTATGTACTGGCATCTAGTGGGGATTTATTGTAATAGCAGCCAAATAGAGTAAAACTGTTTTCTGGGGTCAACATTGAGTGCACACCTTTACAGTGGAACAGATAAGAGTAAAAACTGTAGATTATCTGGCACCTACACTGTTTTGCCTTGTCTAGGGATTTATGCTGCCAGGAGGTCTTTCACATTGAAGCAGTAGAGGGTAACAATGGGGCACTGGCCACA
Organism: Protopterus annectens; assembly: GCF_019279795.1. Classification (NCBI taxonomy): domain Eukaryota; kingdom Metazoa; phylum Chordata; order Ceratodontiformes; family Protopteridae; genus Protopterus; species Protopterus annectens. Next base: position 325,858,224 of record NC_056748.1, read on the forward strand.
GCGTTCTTCCAAAACACAGAGAGAGTTAAAAATACTGTTTTGCCTTGTCTGGGGATTTATGCTGGCAGGACGTCTTTCTCACTGAAGTAGTAGAGGGTAAAAGTGGGACACTGGCATCAGTGTTCTCTCAAAACACAGAAAGAATAAAAATCTGTTAAAAACAAAAGATAGGTAATGTAAAGTTAAGGGTCATAAAAGGGACTAAAGAGCATTTCATTAGGGGAATGGGTTAACTGTATAAAACCAGAGACACTTGGTGAAAGAAAATCCAGGTACAACTGATAGTGGCTTAACAAACAATTCTTATAAGCATATTCCTTAGAATTAGACCATAGAAAGTAACATGTACTAACTCTTCCTATTATTTACTGGTAGTTATCAACATTAATTCAGCAGCTAATATTAGGCAACAGCAGCTAAACAGTTCAAATAATGCATAAAACAAGTATTACATTCATGTGGGAAATGGGATTAAGACAAACCACCAGTCAGGTCAGTACTACGTGCCATTAGTATAATGGTCCGGTACCTGACCTCCTAGTACCTAACCCACTGAAGATGTATCACACTACGCTGAACACATTAACCAAACATATAAACAGTCTAGAAGCCTTGTCGGTCAGAGCACAACACAGCAATATATCATATGTAAAGAACAAACTGCAGCTAAGGCGGAATACTACTTTATAAGTTTAAAACAGTTTTATCAGATAATACAGACTTTTAACAAAAATAATAGCACTTATAGGTGAGTGCACTCTCAGTTGGGTAGCAGCGGCTGCAGGGAAAGCTCATTTGCTTACCAAATTCAGATATGGCACCTAATGTGGTTACTGCCTATTATAGGTTTGGGGGAGGGGTATAGACGCAGGATGCAGTAGTTGCAGACGCTGGAATAAGCCATTAGCCTAACCCCATCTCTTGAAAATCCCAGAGTCAACCAAAACCAATCAATGATTGTCTGTGTAAGGTAAGTGCATCAGGCACTGTTAATTACACAGAGAGATCAGCTATCTGACCTATAGAGTAACAACTGTACTACAGTAGTTTAGGGAGAAGGTATTACTGTTGATGCGAATGCAGTCTTCACGTGTTAGGGACTATCTAAAGAGTGGCTCTGTAGTCCAGAGGATTGATTTTCTTAGTAGGGATCAAACTGATACAGTCAGAGCACTTTATATGCTCTTCCCAATGGCATCTACCTGAGGAAAAATTCTTTGGGGACTGCTTCCAGGCAAAAATCCTAAATTATCTAGGCTTTGTTGCATATTTGGGAACCATACATATGTGCTGTCATTGTTTCTTTCTGAATTGCTTATCCATGCTCTCTTCCCAGACTTTTGCAACCTCCTCTGATTAATTCCTATAGTTATGTGCAATATTTTATATGTCAAATTATCCCTTTTTTAACAACAGCTACTGTTCTAGATTTAACAAAAACCCAACCATAGCAATTCTTACACTTAGGATTTCCCCGTCCCTTTCTATTTGCCTATACTCTTATGTCAATTCCTGAAAGGGAAGGCATTCTCTAGCCTGCATTCCAAATGCCTTCTTGGCCTCTTTCCATTCTATTACCTTTTCCGTCCATAGTTACTTGCTCCCAATACAGTGATTCCTTTGCCTGTTTTTTCCAGTAAATTTCAGCTTCCTCTTTGCCTGTTCTCTGTATCCCTAATTGCAGTTCTCTGTGTATCCCTAATTGCAGTCATCTCTATTGGTGAAATCTCCTTTCTCCATTCTCATGTTGGCTTAGTTATTAGAATACTTTCTGCTACTTTATGACTGTAATATTCTGTGTGGCTGTTGTTCTCCTTAAGGATCTGCATCCAAAGTCCCACTCTATTGTTATTTATTGAACCCCCATCCCTTTCCTCTTTGAATCATAGCTTTTTGCTTCTGTTATGTATATGAGCATTAACTGTATAGCTGTAAAATATAACTTCAGATCAGGTAGTCCTAGACCATCTTATTCTGTTAGAAGGATTGACTTGTCCCACTTGATCCTTTTCCTCTTCCCCTCCTAGGTAAAGTCCTTCAACTCTTTATTAATGTCCACAGCTTCTACAGCTGATAAAAATAAAAATATGCCTGACCTGTATATAAAACTAAAAACATTTTTATTGCTTGTATTTTGCTATCCATATCTATAAACAAGAGCTTACAGTTTCTTAGTTTTTGTGTTTGTCCTTTGTGGGTCTATATTAGATCAGTGAACGCTTAAAAAAGTGAACGCTGATTGATCGACCTTATGTAAGCGAAAGCTTACAATCTCGAACTGTCAGATCAGCGATTTTTTTTTTTTTCCTAGGGAAAAAAATCGCTCATCCAAAACACACACACAACACAAGCACACCAAACAAACAGAAATCCACACACATACACCTAAAATCTGACACCTAACCCTACACTAAACTATGCAGACACCACTAACTATCCACTTACCTTAACCCAAACCATAACGTCTGTCACTATCGCACACTCACCTCACCCGCTCCCTAACCCTAACTCACTTAAACCCGCCCTAACCCTCACATCCACACAGTCGCACACATACCTAACCCGAGCCCTAACCCTAACTCGCCTAACCCACCCTAACACTCACATCCACACAATCTCACAATTACCTGAATCCGACCTGTAACTTTCCACCACAGCACTGAAAATACCGAAGCAACAGAAACGGACAACCAAATTCCCTAGGAAAAAATGTGAGTTTCTGTTGCTTCGATATTTTTAACTTTCACTAAAATAAGGTTGATCAATCAGCGTTCGCTTGTTTAAGCATTCGCTGATCTAATATAGACCCTCCTTTGTTTGGTCTCTTTCCACATATCCTTAGCTGCTTTAACAACATCCTTTTTCATCCATACTCCTAAATATTTCATTTCATGGTGTCCCCGTAAATGAGTATTGCTGCACCAATTAATGCTTAGGCACATAGTTTACAGCTATAGCCTTTGTTTTATCTTCATTAATTTTATATCCCTAACGACTTGACGATGTCTCAAAATGTTCCAAAACACTGAAATGTCCTTTTCTGGTTTTAGCAAGTACAAAATAATAGTCTGCAAATAAAGCCAACTTTTCTTTATTACCATACCAATTATATCCTTTAATTTCTGTGTCCCTTATTTTCTTTGCCAGTGGTTCTAAATATAAAGCAAATAATAAAGGGGAAAGAGGACACTCCTACCTGTTTTCTCTGTTCAGACACAGTTGTGTCTGAGAAGATCCCTCCAACTTTAATTTTTGCCTCCCTTCCCTCATAAAGCCTCCTAATTAACTGTATCATTGTATCAGGGAATGCAAGTGCTTCCATTGCTCCTTATTTAAAATCACAGCTTACTCTGTTGAAAGCTTTCTCTCTATCAAGACTTGCTAACAACAAGAGTATTTTCTTACATTATGCTTCTCTCTGCATCATCATTATATTAAACTCGTCAAATATTTGCCTCCCCTCCACAAAACCACATTGATTTAGATCTATCAATTTTGGCTACATCTTTGCCATTCGTTTGGCTATTCTAGGCATACACACTGAATAATCATGGTTAAAAATTGAAATGTACCTACATAAATCTGAGTCTGATTTGTCCTTACCATCTTTAGTTATTACAGCCCACCACAGCTTTCTTCCAGAATGATGGTGCTTTCCCACCATTTAAAATACTTGTAAACAAAAGCTTTCAGAGGTTTATCACTTTCTTCCCTCCTAGCTTCCAAACTTCCATAGGAATCCCATCTAGTCCAGGAGGGTTTCCTGTAGATTTATTATACGTCAGTGTTTTTTTCATTTCCTCCCATTTTGACCATTAATTGTTGTGCCTCATCTACCTCTAACCTTGGCACACTTAAGAATTCCATAAATATTTCCATTTGTGCTCTTTCATGATTTTCCACATTTCTCTGCTTTATACAAATTTTCATAAAGTTTCAGAAATATATCTAATAACTATACAGGATCTGTTGTTGTTTTTCTTGTCATAGCCCTCCTAAGTTTGGCAACAACCCTTTCTGCATTATGTTGCCTAAGTCATTGTGCAAAAATGTTTTTGTGCCCTGGAGTTATCAAAAAACAGTCGCTTAACAGCAATCTTTCTAAACTCATTCATATTGTCCCGATAATTACTTATTTTCTCTTTAGCACTTTGTAGTTTCTTCTCTTTGTGTTCTCTGACATTTTCCTTATTGTGGAATACTTCAACTTTTGTAACACCCTCTAAATAATTCTTTTTACTTTTTAACCATCTGTCTTTCTTTTATTTCTACCATATTTTTAAACTCAATTTTCATTTTATCCCACTCACTATCTATAACTTTTGAAGACATTTCTATCTTCTCTAGTAACTGCTACCCATTCATTAAATTCCTCTCTTTTTAACAAGTAGGTGGGGAAGTGCCAATATTTCATTTTACTTCATTATCATGCATTTTTGTGTTCTTTATTGATGCATGACCTGAAATAGTAATTGGATGCGTGTTGAAGCTTTCAATGAAATGCACATGTTGGTATGAAATATCATTTCTGTTTAGTCTTGCCCAGTCATTATACCCTGGAGAATAATAGGAGTTCCTTCTACTCTATTATTGTCTTCCAAAACAAATAGTTTCATGTCTTCAGAATCTGCCCTATTTTGTTATTTTTCTCTTCTAGTTCCCCTAGACACATCCTCATTGTTACAAATCAATTGCCAGTCCCCCACCTATAAGTAATATTTCCTGCTGAAAGCTGGGTATTAATGCCAATGTTTTCTTAAGCTCCATGATAGCAGTTTTGTGTGGAATGTAAGTACATGCTGGACTAAACATCCTCCCTTGCCATTATCCCTTTACTACCACAGGTCTACTATTATCTTTTTATTTCCTCTTTTATCATTATTGGAGCTCCTCTTTCAAATAGTTTAAGTACTCCCCTGTTCCTTTTTCCTTGGTATTTTGCTGACTATCCATCCTGAAATCCTTTCTTTATCCAATTCACATGGTCACTTCCTTACAGATGTGTCTGCTGTAGCATTGGTATTTGCACTCTGCATTTCTTAATATATTTCAATACTCTTGCTTTTTGTCTGTACTTGTGAGGCCTTTCATGTTCCAAACTAACATGGATAGTGTAGCCATTATAAGAAGTTATTATTCCCACCGATTGTATATGACAACATATTTAAATGTCTATTTCCAGCTTTTGTTTTACGTGTACCCACTAATGTTTGGCACGTTGATCCTTTTATATAGTTGTTTCTTGTCATCTCCAGTTACACCTATGTCACGTTTTATAAGGGTTTTTGTTTTTCTGAAAACCTAGCAAAAAACAAACACAAAAAAAAAACACACCACCAGAACAAAAAAAAAAAAAAAAAAAAAAAAAAATCTGCTAACTTAAAACATACTCACAAAACTATGTAAATCTTCAAATTATGAAGTTTAACCCTCCTGAGAGGAGCATTTGTGTTTCTTGGGCATTTTCTTTTGGAGCATTGGAAAAGGTTTCACTGGCAAAGTCTCTCTATGAGCTGTATTATCAGAAGAATTTGAAACAGAGTCTCCTCCTGTTTGATGGCTCACTTTTTTGGACAACCTTTTGTATTTCCTCATTTGCCTATTCTGCATCAAAAATGCCTTTGATTCTCCAGGAAAAAAAATTCTGAAGACAGCTGGATATAGCAGCTTGAATCTTACACTTGCCTCTCAACACTGCAAGATTGCCGGGATAAATTTGCTTCCCTTCTGTGCGGTGTACAGTGAATAATCTTTCCACAAACACTCTACAGTCTCCAATTTTTAATACTTTGCCCTTCTGCCACAGTTTTGTTAGGATTATCTCTTTCTTCTGGTATGTTTGCATTTTTACTAATACGGGTCTTGACTACTTTCTCATGGCCAGGTCTTGAGTGTACACACAGTGTGTCCTTTCTGTTAGCAAATCCTGCTGTGGAATGTCAGTCCAGTTGTTTATGTGTGCATTTATAAAATCAATACAGTTTGTACCTTCCAGTTTTTCTTGTACAGCAGAAAATCTAAGGTTTTTCCCTACATTTTTGAAATGGGTCTTCTTGAGCAGTCTCATTTTCAGCCAGCCATTTCTTCATTTTGACTTCTTTTTTTTTTTCTATAGTTTTATCACTTCATGTAAATGGCTGTTCAAAGTTTCTTCCATTTTTTGCAACCTTTTGTTATTTGAGTTTATATACGCCAATGTTTCATTTATTTTAATCAGCTTGGAGCACATTTAATTTATTTTTCCTCCATATTACAGGAAACCATCTCTTGTACCAAAGGTGGAGCTTGAATGTCTTATTTCTGAACAGCTATAGGATTCTTCCCAGTCTGTTTTTTTTTTTTCCACCTTTTCTAGTTGATTTTTTTTTCAGGCTCTGTACGTTTCTTCTTTGCTAGCATCCAGGCAGTGTACTTGCTAACCAGTAACTGAATTTTACTAAAACTGGCAGAATTACTAGCCCATATGTCTTTTTTTTTTTTTTTTTACATGGGAGAGCCAAAATTAAGCATTTGAGCAGTGTACAGTCATCTTGGAAGTCCTAGGCTAAAATAATGTTGAGGAACTGCTGCAATATCTATTTTTATTATTTATTTTATTGACATTTGTTTACCAGGAAAGTCCATTGGTTTAGAGAATTTATGTAAAATACAAAAAGAGAAAAAATAGTAAACTAAGCAACTTTGAGCAAAAGATAAAACATTTTTTTACAAAGACGTATTATAGGATACAAAGATTAAAATTACAGAAGAAACAAAAAGTTACTTGCAAACCATAATGACTTTCATAATATGTATTAAGGTTAAATAAAGAAATCTAATAAGTCTACATAGACAACTTGGAGGACTGAGTTTAGGTAATGGCTGAGGAGGGAACTAAGCAGTTGCAGGTCCAGATGGAAGAGAAGTGACTATGCAGTGCGTGTTTGAACCTAGAAAGTCTTGGTTGAAGGTATAAAGAGATGCAGGAAGGTTATTCCAAATTTTGGAGATTGTCCAGGAGTACAAGAATTGACCTGCAGGTAGTTTGGGTTTGTGTACTTGGAAAAGGTATTGGTTTTTAGAGAGTTTGTGTACTTGGAGAAGGTATTGGTTTTTAGAGCTTAGGGAACAAGATTGGGTATACAGGTCAAACAGGGAGCTGAGTGCTGGACAGGCCTGAGGTTTATATACAAGTCTGAGAGACTGAGAACTGGAGGAGGAGAAGGTAGTGAGGGAGCTAGAGCCATCGTATTTTCTTGAGAAAGAAGCAATGGTGAGTGGAGTGGCGACTATTAGTAGCAAATTTAGCACTCTTATATAGCATGTTTCTAATTTTGTCATTTAAGAGGACTGCAGATTAGTTAATAAGGGAACTCCATAGGTAAGTGAGGGGAGACGGTATGAAAGAGCAAGAGCTTGTTTAGAAGGGAGGGAGAGGAATTTGCTGTGTCTATTTAGTAGCCCCAGTTTCATATGGGTTTTGCTTATGTTATTTTGAATGTGGTGATCGAATTTGAGATTTTCACCTATGATTTCCCCTAAAAGTTTATTGTGGGTAACTAACTCAATTTTAGTAGAGTTAAGTGAGAGAATTTGAAAGTCAGCTAAGTTAATGGTTGAATTTCTTTTGGGGGTGAAGATCATAACTTTCATTTTCTGGGGAATTAAGAGAGAGGTGATTATTATGAATCCAGGTTTCAACTGTGGAAAAAGCATCTTGAGTTATTTGTTTTAGGGTGTTTGAATTCTGGGAAGAGCAGACTGTTGTGGAATCATCTGCATACTGGACTAGAGAGGTTTGCTGAATAGCCTGGTGGAGATTATTAATCAAAATGTTAAACAGAAGTGGGCCTAAAATTGTACCTTGGGGAACACCTGTAGGGTTATGGATGTGAGGGGAAATGAAGTGTTACCATTTACAGCATGCTGTATGTGTGAGAGATAGCTTTTGAACCAGTTGAGAGACTGAGGGGGATAAGCCAGTACTAGAGAGTTGAGAGAGAAGGCTAGAGTGAGAGGTAGCATCAAAAACTTTAGATAAGTCCAGGAATAGGGCTGAGACAATGTTGCCAAAGTCTCGAGCTTTGTTGACAGTCCCTAAGAATGAAATTAATGCAGTGGATGTGCTATGTCCTGGGCAGAAACTGTGCTGAGTAGGAGAGAGAAGGTTATATGTTCGAAGGTAGTCTAGAAGTTGCTTTTTCAACACACTTTTCTTGAATTTTTGAGATAGGGGAGAGAAGAGCTATGGGTCAGAAGCTGGAGATGTCAGCTTTTTTTCAGTCTTTATGAAGAGGTAATATAATAGCTTTTTTCCAGAGACCAGGGACATAGGACTCCTGAATGGATCTATTAATCAACATGCTGACTGGGTTGGCCACGGAGTCTGCTGCTATTTTGAGAAATTTGGATATTGTCAGCAGCATTAGGGTGCGTGTTTAGTTTTAAAAGCATTTTTTGATCTGGTTGATAGGGATAGGAGAGAGTGAAAAAAGTGGTGGAGGAGACAAATGCATGCCATTTGGAGAGCGAGTGTCAGTAGACACAGAAGCTGCTGAGCAGAAATGGATTATTAGATTTAATGCAGACAAGCCCCCAGGGTTGAATCAAATGGTGTCACTTAAACCTTTTTTAAAAGCTCGACCTTTGAAACATTGATTCTCTTGAATTTTTAGATTTTTAATATGTTACAATACATTTTCTATATATTTTTTACATTGTATTTTAGATTTCCTGATTATTTATTTATATATATATATTTATTTATATACATATATATATATATATATATATATATATATATATATTAGCATTTTATATTTCACATAAAAAGTTTTAATGTATGTATCTATATAAGCTGGATGCACTGGCATTGTATATTTATGTATTCATATATATATATATATATATATATATATATATATATATGGATATATAGTGTTGTCGCTAGGATTATCAGGTTTTTGGTATATATAGTTATACACCATAGAAGGTTATATTTATTTCTTATTTATCTTAGCTATAATTTCTTTAGTGTATGGTCTCTTTAATTGCATAACTGTGCTAATATGTAGTGATGCACTAATTGTTATGTCCTTATTGGGTACAATTGAAATTTTGAAACATCATGTGACTAACCTCCAGTATTTAATAAATTATGGGATTTTTAACTGTTGCCTGATGAAGAGGTAGATCCCTGAAAGCGCTTACCACTGTTTTGTAAGGATTTATTCTTTGTAACTTTGTTTTGATTCTTTCTTTATTTTTGTAATAAATTTCCCAACTGTGGTACTGTCGGTGCTCTTACTTTTGTTGCTTTTCACTGACAGTTTTGTGCTTAGAGAGGGGATATTTACTTTAATTACTGTTTAGAGTATATTTATAAAATATGGCCTTCATATGCATGATGCATCATCCTATTTTGCTGTTTGCTAAAGAGCTGTAGAGTAATCATCAGAATGTTTTTCTCCTATAACCACAATTACAGTAACAGAATGGGACAGCAAAGAATTCCATAAGTGTTGGGTGAAAATTCCACTGTAAGACAAACATGTCAAGTGTCTCAAGTGCTTGTGAGAGGGCTTACTTTTCCAAGCAGTCTAAGATTTCTGCAAACTTCAAGCCCTCTATTCTCAAGGTCTGTTGTAATGGTCTTGGCCTGGAAAAGATGAAGTTAACCACTTGTCCCAGAGGCTGCTAGGGCTTCTCTTAGTGCCTTTTCCTGTCTTCCCCCGACCTTCAGAGGGCAAGAAGAAACCTGCTACTTTGGAACTTGACTCTCTAGTTGTTGTTGTTGTTGTGTCTTTCGGCTTTTCCCGGTTAGGGGTCGCCACAGCGGAACTCCGGTCCGCTAATGATTAGCAGTAGATTCTTAAGTGCCGAGTTACCAGCCCTGATGCACAACCTTCAACGAAGGTACGCCCATTCACACATGTCTCCAGACAGAAGACGCTCTAGCTGAGAATCGAACTGCACAACGTCTTACTGTCAGGCGACAGCACTACCGCAGCACCACCCTATACGAAGGGTTTCTACTACTATGTCCAGTACATCTTGCAGCTTCTAGTGTCTCTCCAACCCCTGTGCACTGACCAAGCAGTATTTCTTTGGTGGTCATCAGACTCATGCTTACAATCCCTAAACCCTACTCTATCTCAGCTCTGTCTTGTCATTCAACTTTTGTAAATATGGATTATAATAAATGTGGAAGGTGTTCTATCACTGCAGCATATGGAGTCCAAAGTCATCTACCGCTTCTCCTCAAACTAACAGGGTCTATGTTAAATGAACGAACAATCAAAATGTCGAGTACAACATGCTCAACAATGTTTGATCGATCGTTCATTTAATCGGACACTCCAAATGCCAAAATTTGGAGTTCAGAAATGTTTTGGTCAGCCATCCCAGTCAGTGTAGCATGTGATATAGACATGCTACACTGTTCGGAATGGCGACATCACAGGCTGCTTTGTTTAATATACCAACTCAGAGATCGCTGTACATTGGGAAAGGGCAATTTCCTGGTAATCGCTTTTTGCGATTTTCGGGAAATTGCCCTTTTCCCAATGTACAGCAATCTCGGAGTTGGTTTATTTAGTTAGGGGGGGGGTGTGGAGGGCGAAGCCCCCCACTTCATTTTAAAAGTAGGTGTGTTTGTGTATGAATGATGTGAGTGTGTATGGGTTTGTATGCATTGGTTGTGTGTGTGTATTTTGTATGTTAGTGTAGGGGGAGGTGTGGGACAAGCAAAATCTTTCGATTTTGTTTGTTTCAGGCTTTTGAGGGTTTGAGGTTTTGAACTTATGATCATAGTGTGTCAAGTATGTTGTACTCGACATTATGATCATTCGTTCATTTAGCATAGACCCAACTAACAGTGGGGTGAAGCAGTCGGCATACTTGCTTATTTTTCAACTGCTAGAATATGACTTTTCTCACCAGTACCCATGCAGGTCATGTTCCCCTTCAGATCACATGTTGTCCTTTCATTATCAGGGTCACTGTTGGATATCTTTGACCTTGACCTTAACTTTCCTGATGTCAGTAGTGCTATTGGCTCTGGGACATTTAGCTTTTTTGGTCAGCAGTGTTGGAGAATCTTTTGGTGTCAAAACCTGTGGGGGTTAGTCTCTCAAGGTTGAAGTCTGATCTGATCTTATCTGGACCAACTATTCTCTCCTGGAGGTGGGCTTCTTTGCAGTCAGGGTAGAAGCCCTTAATGTTGATTTCAATCAAGGAATCTGCTGTTGGGGTCAAGACCAACCTGCCCTTCACTACTTTTAATCTAATCTTGACAGCCTGCACTGCATGCATCCATCCACCCTTCGACATGGACTTTAACCCATAGCCACAAGTTTAGGACCTCAGATGCCTGTATCATTGGCTGTCTACCCACTGTCTATCCAGGACTTAGTCTTGGTGGATGTCCTTCTGGAATTAAAGCTTTATCTGGGTAAACTATTTCTTCTTCTTCCTCTGACACCTCTCCCCCCGAAGTCAGGTGAAAAGGCTTGGTGATGAAGAAGGAAACACCGTGACCCATCTCCGAAGGTCTCCCAGCCCAGATGTAGACAAGAATGTAGAGTCTGCTTCCCCTCAGTCCTTGCTAGATAACTCCAAGTTTGGGGATGTGTTCAGAATGATTAAACTGAAGATGGTATGGATTCTAGAAACCCCTTCTTCACTGGAAATTGTACTGGAGGAGGCTTTTCAGTTGTCCGAGTCGTTCTCTTAGATGGTTCCAAAGCTGTCAAATGTTTCGGTTGGTGGTACAAACAGCAGAAAAGACATGGCAGTTCTGTTTCTGTACCAGACATGCTGGGTAGGCTTCTCGGGCCTCCAAAACGTTGGTCAGGTTTGTCAGGCACTACTTAAGTAGACTCTGTTATGACAGTGGCCTCCTTGAAAAAGGCTTCAGTAACCCAGAGTCCAACCTTCTTTCCACAGTAAAAAGAATTATATACATTGGGCAGATTGAAGAAAGCATATTTGCACTTCTTCTGTGTTTACATTTGAGTGGGAATGTAAGCTACATGGCTTATATACTGAGATTCCAGAGAGGATTGGTGGTAGAAATTTCCTAAACTCTGGAAGGGTTGCCAGACTGGGACTTCAGGAAGAAGATAATGGTGCAGGTAATGTCCCAAATATCAGCCATCTGTTCTGTTTCTAAGCCAGCCATCTGCTGGCTTATAATGAACAGCTAAAGCAACAGGAACTAGAATAGCTAAAAGATGCAGTACCCAGCTGTTCCTCTCAGTTTGCTAAGGATGTTAAGGCTAATTTTATTAATAATGATTTTGATGAAAACCTGGTCTGACAGTAAAAGCCAAACTACAAATTCAAAAACAAGAAGGCAAAACCCTGACTGCTCCTCAGTGCACAACTATAGTATGTAATGGAGCCTGTGGTAATTATGATTTTGAGTAACCAGTAGAAGTCTGGCATAGAGGTCTTAGCAAAGTCTGACACAGAGGTCTTAGCAACTTCCATAATGGCTGGCAACCCAAAGGTGGTCAGAATCAGCCCTCTGTCAGGGGCCTGGAGTCTGCTCCTTTAGTACTTTCCCAACCTCTCACTCTGGAACCAATCAGGAGTTTGCCATTCCTCCACATTTCCACTTGGATGGCCATGAAAGGGGACGGTTGAATGAGTGTAATCATATCCAGAGGTGACATCACTGTATTTTCCAAAACCACAGTGTCTTCCCATTCCATCAGACAGCTTTGACAAGACAAGAGGTTTAAGCTTATTTTCCATTTATCAAGGTGTTGGCCATATGGTCTCAAGCCTTATAGGGGAAGGAGCTCCATATGTTCTATCTGAATGACTGTCTTCTGTTGAGACTGTTAAAGGTCTTACTGTTAGTCTCCAAGTAATCATTCCTTGTGCTGAAGAGCCTCTGGGTGACCAAATGGGAAAGGGCCTTGGGGATCCCATATACGCAGATTACATTCCTTCACAGGCAGAGTTAGATTGTGTCTGTCATTTATGACAACAGAAAGGACCTTAGAGGGATTTAATTTATTTTTTAATTTGGCATCTTGAGTGACGATGCAATGGGCTTGCAATTTCTGTGCTTAAGGGCCAGCAAAATTTTCTGAAATATTCAAGTAGAGCTATGATACAGAATTGGAATTGCCTTAAGATAGTAAGGCATTGCTGAGTCTAATTATGGTGGCTGCCAAAAAAGCAATTACTAGAAAATGGAAATCAGCATCTAAACCAACTATATCAGAAGTAGTGAATATAGTAACAGAGAGAAGACTGGAAATGGGATCTTTAAAAAAAAGGGTAGGCGCAAATTACGTACAGTGGATATAAAAAGTTTACATATTCCTGTTAAAACTCCAGGTTTTTGTGATATAAAAAAATGAGACCACAATAAATCGTTTCAAAACTTTTCCCACCTTCGTGACCTATAACCTGTACAATTCAACTGAAAAGCAAATAAATCTTTTAGGGGAAAAAATTAAAAAACCTACAACACGCTGGTTGCGTAAGTGTGCACATCCTTAAGCTAATACTTAGTTGTGTCTGCTCACCCTTAAACTGGGTCTATATTATATTCTCGAAAGCCGACAATATCAAAGCTAATATTGTCGATATGAGAATAGCGAAAGCGGAGAACATCTGACATGTAAACGGAAATCTCTGTAAGGGGAGATTTCCGTTTACTGCAATGTAGTGTGGTCACGGAGTTGGTATATTTACGTAGTGGGGGGGGGGGTGCAGGGGGGCTTGCCCCCCTGCTTAAACCCATTAGGGTACTTTTTTTCTTTTTGTTGTTTTTATAAGTTCGATATTTGAAGACCTTGACCATATGGTGTCGAACATATGGTGTTCGATGTTTTCAACCGTCGATCTTATAATATAGACCCCCTTAAACTAATACTATGTTGAAGCACCTTTTGATCTAATTGCAGCATTCAGTCTTCTTGAGTACACACCTGCCATCAATTTAAAAGACTGATTAACGCCAAATAAAGTTCAGCTGTTCAAGTAGGATTTTCCTGACATTTACTCAGTTGTTTGCTGCAGCAAAAGCCATGGTTCGCAGAGAGCTTACAGAGCATAAAAGGGATCTTATTGTTGAAAGCTATCAGTCAGGAGAATGGTAAAAAAAAATTCCACAGCATTGGATATACCATGAAACAAAGTGAAGACGGTCATCAAAAAGTGGAGAAAATATGGGACAACAGTGACGTTGCAAATAATTGGATGTCCCTCCAAAATTGATAAAAAGACAAGACGAAAACTGGTCAGGGAGGCTGCCAAGAGACCTACAGCAACACTGAAGGAGCTGTAGGAATTTCTGGCAAGTACTGGTTGTGTACCACATGTGACAACAATCTCCCGTATTCTCCATATGTCTGGACTACGGGGTAGAGTTGCAAGATGGAAGCCTTTTCTTACATAGAAAAACATACAGGCCAGGCTAAAATTTGAAGAAGAATACATCACATCTCCCAGAAGCATGTGGGAAAATGTGTTATGGTCTGATGAGACCAAGGTTGAGCTTTTTGGCTACAATTCCAAAAGGTACGTTTGGCGCAAAAACAGCACTTTGCATCACCAAACGAACACCATCCCTATGGTGAAGCACGGTGTGGTGGCAGTATCATGCTTTGGAGTTGCTTTTCTTCAGCTGGAACTGGAGCTTTAGTCAAGGTGGAGGGAATTATAAACAGTTCCACATACCAGTCATTTTTGACCCAAAACCTTCAGCCATCTGCTAGAAAGATGTAAAGGAATTTCACCTTTCAACACGACAATGACCTCAAGCATACATCCACATCAACAAAAGAATGGATTCACCAGAAGAAAATTAAAGTTTTGGAATGGCCCAGCTAGAGCCCAGACCTAAATCCAATAGAAAATATGTGGAGTGACCTGAAGAGGGCTGTGCACAAGAGATGCCCTCGCAATCTGACAGATTTGGAGGGCTTTTGCAAGGAATAGTGGGCAAATATTGCCAAGTCAAGATGTGCCATGCTGATAGACTCCTACCCAAGAAGACTGAATGTTGTAATTAAAGCAAAAGGTGCTTCAACAAAGTATTAGTTCAAGGGTGTGCACACACAACAAAGTATTAGTTTAAGGGTGTGTACACTTAAGCAAACAGTGTATTGTACGTTTTTTATTTTTTATATTTTTCACCAAACAGATTTGTTTTTTCAATTGAATTGTACAGGTTATAGGTCACATTAAAGGTGGGAAAAGTTTTGAAATGATTTATTGTGGTCTCATTTTTTATATCACAAAAACCTGGCATTTTAAAAGGGGTGTGAAAACTTTTTATATCCACTGTAGAAAAAATGGGAATGTGGGAATGATGCATGCAGAATAATGTTTTGGAGGAGGAATGATGTTTAAAAGAAAGTAGAATTTGAATGAGCTATGAAATGTTTGACTGACTATGACTGAATAGATTGTAAGTCATCTATAATGTTTGCAACTAAAAATATATTGATATGGTTTGTTTTCATTTATATTACTGCAGGATTGCCTGTGTCAGAAGTGATAATTTAATAAAACTTTTTCTTGTATAAAAAGTATGCAAATAAAGCATCACGGATGCAGGGTTTGCAGTGGATTGTAAAGTGTCTGTGCCTGCGAAGTCACCATTGCTTACGGGTTTGCCGCAAGTCATACCTCATGCCCAGGTGCTGGAGTGGTGAACAGTCTCCTCCAACTTTCAGGTGCAGCTTGGATTGCTGCAGACAAATCTGTAGCATTTGCTGATGTCAGATGTGTTTTTGGCAGGGTGTGGGTGCACACTTCAACTCCTTCATGATATCAAAGCTACTTCTGTGTTGAGAGGAATGATAGCTTGACAGTGACCTAAATAACCAATGTTTAGTTAGTAACTGAGACACTGCAGGAGCAGACTGCTAAGAGAGAGGAATGACAAGTTTTTCTTTTTTTAATTTAAATTATTTTAAAATATTAGACTTAATCTTCTTGATGATGTATCTTAAATGGAAAAAAGCTGATATTCAAAGATGACCACTGTTCTGTAAGCACTGCTAATCCTTAGTTCCTCTAAATATCTTGAATAAAACTAACCCAGAAGATTATTCAGAACCAACTTCCACAAAATATCTTGAAATATCAACTCTATTCAACTTTGAAATAAAGTTACCAAGGAAAAGTGGTCCAGTTCATAATCAAGTAAGATTAGTAAGGGTACAGGGAAATTAACTTAAGCCGTGTGCTCCTACAGTCCTGCATGCTGAAAACTACATCCAAAACTGAAGACAATAAACAGCACAGGATGTCAAAGGAAGCCAAAAACATGGACACTACCACATCAAAAACCAAACTTTCGGATTTACTATCTCCTGAAAAAGATTTGAACTCAAAAAGACAAGATAATAAAACAGATGCATCCAAAACTGGAAACAAAAATAAATCTGATCAACCAGCAAACCTGGAGGTTATTAAAATAGCCCTACTTCCCATCCAAGAGGCAATAAAAGAATTAACTGTACAACTACAGTCATTTGGAAATACTTTCAACCAAATATTGGACAGACTGGATAAATTGGAAGCCAAAGCCATGGAAAATGAGGAGAAAATAACTCTAATAACCAAAGAGACTGACTCCCACGATAAAGAAATTCAAAACATTCAAGATAAAATCACAGACCTGGAAGCAAGATCCAGAAGGAATAATATGAGGCATCTCAGAAGCTATAAACCATAATGAACTGATTCCCTCTATAATGCAAATCTTCAGCATACTGCTCAAAGATCCTGGAACAGCTAAACAAGTAATAATAGAAAGAGCACACAGAGCACTAAGAGAAACCCAAGGAACTTATAAACCCAGACCTATGTATGCAAAACTGCTAAACTTCCAAGATGTCAGTACAATCTTGCTGACTGCAAAAAAATGTGGAGGAACTGTTAACTGGAACAATAATACAATATCTCTAGCTCAAGATCTCCCCCTCCAAATAAGACAAGCAAGACAGCTTCTTTCTCCTTATTGCAAGTTCCTAATTGAAAGAAAAATAAAATTTCAAATGAAATACCCTAACACGCTAATTTTTCACTTAGAAGGAATTAAATATACGATCACTAACCAAAAAGAAGCCAGAGAAGCCTTCCTAGCTGTTTTCAAGAAAAATCCAACATTAGATCGCTTAATGTACTCACCAGAGTGATGTATAATCACTGGATAAACAAATGCTGGATTGCATTTCGGACATCCAAGACTGTTTTTCTGCTTTCCGTTGTGTTCTTGAACTTTTCTAGGCCTATATCATCAGGCTGGTAGTACTAATGTAGCAGTACAAACACCATGAGGCCGACCAAAAGCAATTAGACCTGCCTCTTTCTGTCCATTTTCCCACTACAGGAACCAAAAATATCCCTCCATGCGCTACACCAAGCTCTTCAAAATGTAACACTTCCGGGATATCCAGTGAGCTTTGACTGTCCCCCTACACTCACTCAACTATTAGAATGCTACACATCAAGTGAATGATGAGCGCTCTGACGACAAAAGCACAAATAAAGGCAAAAGAAAAGAAATCATTTTAGACTGTTGGTGTAACAATAAATGCATATTGTTATTTTATTTTTCAAACATCCTCTCACCAACAGATGTCAGTATTCCCAAAACTATGCCAAATCATCAAGCAGCTAAAGTTTAACCTTTATGCACTTCAAGTTCTTATACATCTGGCTCAGAATGCAGTGTTGGGCTTCCCATCAGAGCCAAAGTATTTCTTACTAAATTTATAGGTGCATAATTGCAGACAATACCTTGTTAATATATATGCAGAACTGCCTTTCTAATGATGCATGCATTATAGTCACTGAACATGAAACACGGAATGAACCAAGAGAGAGAAAACACAAACTTATAACATAGGATAGAATCGACTAGTATCTCAGCAAGAATCCTCCAATACTGGATAGCAACTGTTCTTTTGGAAGTGGCCTTACATATTTCTTAAGGCTGAATCCGATATTTACACTCAGACAACTCTAATTAGAACAACATAACTACAGAAGAATACTTTACTGACAATCAATCAACTGGTTTTGGGAAACATATCAGACTGCTCTATAAAAAGCTCCGTGACAAGAATTCAGAAATTAGCCCTAGAGGAACCAAAACTATCCCTTCATGCTCTTTAACAGACTCTTCAAAATGTAAAAATTCCGGGATATCCAGGAAGCGCTGACTGTCCCCTTACGATTACTTAACTGTTATAATGCTACACATCAAGCGAACGATGAGCGATCTGATTACAAAAACGCAAACAAAGGGAAAAGAAAAGAAAACATTTAATACTGCTGATTTAGCACTAAATGTACGTTATCATTTTATTTTTCACATATCTCCTCACCAGCAGATGTCACTATTCTCAAAACTATCCCAAAACATCAAACAGCTGAAGTTTAACCCCTATGCACACAAATATATAATCATATGACCCTTTATATTGGATACTACTACAATATTTAAGAAGGAAGATACAAATCCATAAATGAGCCTATGCCAATCATCTGTAATTTTACCAGATCCAGTTGTCAAATATGTGTGTTATGGTGAAGACCCAGCCCTATGATGTTTTAGATGGTATACACTAGTTTTTGCCTTATTTCTAAACATTCTTACCCATTACATGAACCTAAATGTTAATATCATTATCTTAAGGTTTATAAGTCACTGCTCACAATTACTGAGCAGAGTTAGAAATCCATTGCTGTGCATACAACTTCCAGACTTTAAGTTCTACAGCCACAGTGACATTAGTAATAGACAAAAGTATAAGTACAGCTTGTAGAGTTAATGGAAGCCTTTAAATTAAATAAAAAATAGACTGAAATACAAATCTTTTTAGTAGGAATATTTATATAACATGGAAATCCCTCAAATTATATATTTTTATACTAATCAAAGACAAGAAAACATAAGCTTTACGTACCAGCCTATAAACTGTAACTCACAATATAATGAATGACAAAACATAGAAACCATAGTAAACCACAGCCATCTTAGAACTGAGACAATGCAAAATATACATTATATTCCGGCAAAAACTATCACCTTAAGGCATTTCTTTGTACCATTTTTTTTATCTATGCATATAAGGATGTGTAGACTTTAGACACATCTTTGCAGCTTTATTAAGAGCTGCAAAATCTGACATAAGCTTTTTCAAAACTTAAAATTCTACAAAACAAACCATGCTGTCTACTTGTATTGCAAAAACAGGTAACACACCTAAACGCAATCTTTTTGTTCTGATAACCATGTGCCCACTGATCAAGTAATAAATTGTTAAAATTAGCTACTAAGAAATGATCATTCATACTGTGAATTTAGGACTTCAGATACATAAAAGCTGCAAATGACAGTTTCTGCAAATACATTTATAAATATTTCCCAAACATAAAACTTTCTAAGGAAATATATTTATACATGTTCCATAAACATAAGGTCACACAAACGCAAAGCTCTGTTCATTGCTATACTACTTTGCCAAGACATGAGATAAAGAGCTTGCTGAACATTGCTTCCCAGTTATGAGAGACAGGCTTTAACCATGTCCACAGTTGCTTACTTCCAGATAATAAATACTGAGCACCGCAATCTCATCTCTTTAAATTGCTCTTTCAGGTGACACATTGTTTGGATACTCATGTTCTGCACAGCTTGCAGTACTCAAATTTTATCTGATTTCCAAATATTGTGCAGTAAAAATATGCTACAGCCCTTGACATTATTAAACACTAAACTAGTTCTTAGCCTTTTATAACAGCAGTAACAAAAAATAAAAAAAGAATAATGTACTGGTTTCAAAGAAAGTGTACAAAAAGTATGCACTACATATACTATACTAAAAAATAGAACACATATGCAGTGCATTTTGTATTCCACTTTAGATATACTGTTTGTCGTTGTTTGAGACTGTACAATCTGGATGGCCTAAACACATGCTGTTGAAACATATTATAATGCGAAAGTCGATTTTAACATTATTAGTTGCATTAACATATCTCAGAAAAATACTGAATAGATTTGTATGGGGAGTGCTGTATATTTATCAGTGATACCAGATGTGGGAGCATCATATGTCTTGTTGTACAGAGAATGTATGCTAGAGCAGCGTCTGTTGTACCATTAACTCTTAAATGCTCTACAGTGATGTTTAAATATGTTACCTGATTTTGGACCTTTATACCCTCTTGTTTTGGTGGTGTCCGTCATCTTAAGAGGGGATTTGAGGCTTGACCTGCCTACTTTGGGACTCAGATAGGTAATATAGTGATATTTTTCTTATACCTATAGGCTGAATTCCATGAACTGGTGGTGCTGCGGTAGCATTGTCACCTCACAGTTAGACGTTGCCCGTTCGATTCTCAGTTAGAGCGTCTTCTGTGTGGCAACATGCTTGAATGGGCGTTCCTTCATTGAAGGTTGTGCGTTAGGCCCGGCAAGCCAGCACGTCAAAATCTACTGCCAATCATTAGCGGACTGGAGTTCCGCTGTGGCGACCCCTAACCGGGAAAAGCTGAAAGAAACAGACAAACCTATAGGCTGAATTCCACAAATAGAATAACACAGCTAAACATCACAAACAACAGATAGAATGATATGGATGTACAGTCCTATTTATACCATGAAGGAAAAGGAAATAGCACTAATGAAAGGAAAGCAGAGAAGAAAAGAAAACAAAGGAGAACACATAAAATAATCCTAAATATCTTTCTTCTTTATATACTATTTTAACATTAGTGAAAATAGGTGAAGGATATAACTAATAGTTCTACTAATATCTTCTAATATATTTTTATATTATACTAACACTTATTTGTACATTTATACTAAAAACCTTGTTTAATGGACTTTTATTTAATTTAATGGTTCTAATATAAGACATTTTCAAATCTCACATCTTAACTATTGATAATCACATAGAAGGTACACTTTGAATATTCTGTTAGATAGATAAAAAATAGCAAGGAGATTAGGGATACTTTAGTGGTGCTTTTTAGGGAATCAGTTTGTTAAGCTTTGTATATATAGAAAAAATCTTCGCAGGGATACTAGCTTTCATTACTTACCTAAATATGATAACCCATTTCATTATTATACTATACTACAAATTTCTAAAGCTAATAAAGACCTACTCCCTGCTCTATTCCTGGTCCAAAGGGATGGTGGTTAGGCACTGGGTGGGGACGGGAATAAAAGGATGCTTTCTTTACTTTATCTTATCAATACTTGAACAAAAATCAACATCCCAAACAATCACGCTAGAGTTAGTACACAAACAACCCAATTATATAAATGTGGGAATCTGACTCATGGAATATCAAAGGGCTCCAGAATAAGAAGAAAAGTACATTTTTTTACATCTCATTCTGAAAGCGAAGTCGAACTTCATATTGACCCAGGAAACTCACTTAACACTTGAACAATGGTCAGAAATTAAACAGAAAAAAATGGATGAGATATCATAGCTTCTGAAGGCAAAACTAATAGTGCAGGGGTAGCAATAATAATTAAAAAACAGTTTCAAGATAAAATTTTAGAAACCCAAGTGGACAAAGAGGGAAGATGGTGCTATGTAACTATCCTAACTCCAAATCTTCCGAAACTTCTTCTCGTCCTTAATGTTTATGCCCCTTGTAAAAACCAACATATCTTTTATCTTAAATAAATTTCAAGATTATTACATGATCCTAGGTGGAGAATGGAACACATATCTAAATCCTGACAAAGACAAAACAAGTACAAATATACTACCTAATAAATAAGCTCATCTAGCACTAAGAGTACTGATTCAAGATTACAAGTTATATGACCCCTTTAGGTATGGAGATAGTTTAAATTTATCCAACAGATTCACATTCTATTCCCAATGCCACAAAATGTGGTCGAGAATAGATTTTATTTTTATTTCAGATTCATTTATCAAACTAGCCCTGAAAATGACCGTACACACTAGATACCTCTCAGACCACTCCAAAATCACTCTAAACCTCAATGGAATCACAATGAACAACACAATGGAAAAAAGCTACAACTGGTCATTGAACCCCAACCTACTAACCAAAAAGAAAATAATAAACGACATTCAAACTTTACTCATATCAACCCTATCTAACATTATTAACCCCCAACTACCGGTAGATATCGAATGGGCGGCAACCAAAGCCCTGATTAGGGACATACTTATTAAAAAGGCATCCTACTACAAAAAACTTCATCTTGAAGAAGAACAAGACCTAGAAGCCAAAATTCAAAAGCTTGAGAACGACCTGTTAAATTATAATACCCAAACTGAATCCAAAATCCTGAAACTTCAAAAAGACCTATACCTATTACACAACAGCAAACTATCCTTTTATGATACCAAAATGCTAGCTAACTATGCAAATGAAATACAAATACCATTGCAAGCACTGGCCAGAATCATAACCCAAACTAAACCCTCCTCCCAAATACCCGAAATCTTCTATGAAAACACCCTTTACACGAATATAGAAGACATTACTAAAATCTTTGAACGAATATATTCACAGACATATGGAGACCAAACATCAATAACCTCCAAAGAAGAAAGAACCAATTTCCTGCAAAGACTAGACTTCCTGAAACTAGATTCAAAGCAACAAAAAAGGTTAACTGAACCTATCTCTATCAGTTAAATAACCACAACTATCCACCAAATGAAATCACACAAAGCCCCAGGCCCAGACTGTATCACAGGTGAATTCTACAAAACCTTCTCCCATATCTTAACACAAATTCTGTTCCATATACTGAACTATATAATAAACAGTAAAATTAATGAACTACACTTTAATGCATCTAAAACTATTTTTATACTCAAGGATCAAGCTGACGCAAAAAACCCAGACAGCTACAGACCTATATCACTATTAAATATTGATAACAAAATACTATCATCCATACTTGCAAACAGACTGAAAAAAATACTAGATAAAATTATCTCCCCTGAGCAATCTGGTTTCACAACACTCAGACAAATAAGTGATAACACATTAACTCTTAATACTCTAATATCCCATGCTAATCAGTATAACCTAAACATATATGCTCTAATTATTGATGCTCATATAGCCTTCGATAGAGTAAATATAGATTTTCTACTCCAAACATTACCCTATTTTAATATTCCACAAAAATTTATCCAGATCCTACAAATTATATTCAGTAAGCCTTATACATCTCTATATATCAACAAAACTTGGTCTAACAGAATTCCAATTAAAAATGGAACCCGTCAAGGATGCCCTTCATCTCCCATACTTTTTAACTTGTATCTTGAACCACTCCTCTTAAATATGAAACAAAATCTGTACCATAACCACCCAATAATATTTAATAAAATCTTCCTCTCAGCTTTTGCAGATGATTTGAATATCTATTGTACCACGCCAATCTCAGATATAAACAAAATACTATCAGCTATAGAACACTTCTCAAAGATATCAAACTACAAATTGAATCTTAAAAAAACTAGCATATTTCCTTTAAAAACCCCTAAACCATTCTTGCTCTAACCACTAATAGGAAAAATAAAAACAAAAGAGATAATCAACTATTTAGGCATCACTTTCACAACAAACAACAAAGACTTTTATCTAAATAATATAACTCAAAAATATTATTTTAGACCTTAATAGATGGAAAAATCTAAACTACCTTTCCTGGCAAAAATCTCAGTAATTAAAATGAATGTACTACCCAGATTACTTTACATATTCATGACTACTCAATTAAATATTCCCAATAAATTTTTTAGACAAATTCACACTTTCCTCGCAAAATTTATATGGGAACCAAAAAATACAGAATCTCATACATCAAACTTTCCACTACAAAAAGTAACGGTGGTCTAGACCTTCCCAATTTCTAAACGTATTACCTAATTATGAACGCTAATAGAGTACTATGAATAGCTGAATACAACCCAAAGAATAAAGACTGGTCCCCGATGTGGAGTATAATATACCAAAAACCTATCCAAAGCTTGGATATTAACCCCAAAGCCTTACCATTTCTAAATACAAGTTTAATATAACCGTGCAAAATACTAGAACCCCTTAAACACTCCATATCACTAACTCAAAGACTCTTCAAGTATCTAAATCTGACTCAAGCTATGGTGATGCTACAACCCTTACACAAAAATCCTAACCTTAAAATTAACAACCGGCCACTAAACCTGAATCCGTTTCCTAAATTAATTTAATATAACCATCCAAGATATATACCCATACATAAACGGTTCTATACAAGAATTAAGAAATCATTTGAACCTCCCCAAATCCTATCTAGTGATTCAAAGGCAAATTAAAGAATTATGTACCAGCTATTTACAAAACACCAATATAAGCAACAATGACATAGCAATCTGTAACTCACTATGGAAGACCATCCTCTCAACCAAAAAATACATCACTAATGCATATAAAATAATCAAAGACATTAAATTCCAAGAAGATATGCTTATCTCGGACTACTGGCGAAAGATCAATCCATCCATCAATACCCTTCAACTAAACCAAGCTATCAACTTAAACAAATCCATACCTCTTAAGAAATGGGCATTTACCCAATTGATGATCTATAACAACGCATATTTCACACCCGCTGTTTGTGTCTTTCGGCTTTTCCCGGTTAGGGGTCGCCACAGTGGAACTCCGGTCCGCTAATGATTGGCAGTAGAGTTTTACGTGCTGGCTTGCCGGGCCTAACGCTCAACCTTCAACGAAGGAACGCCCGTTCACGCATGTCGCCACACAGAAGACGCTCTAATTGAGAATCGAACGGGCAACATCTAACTGTGAGGCGACAACGCTACCGCAGCACCACCACTGCAGTCTATATTATCTTACATAAATTTAACCCTCCGAAATCCCCTCTTTGTCCTCAGTGTAAAATGCAAACGGCTGATATTCTCCATTTATTCTGGAGTTGTAAATGTGTATTTAAACTTTGGAACTGCCTTAAATTCCAATTACCAACAATGGGCTATCAAACATCCACACTTACCTGGGAATCCACTCTTCTACATATCCTACCAAACAACATCTCTAAAACTCAAGCAATTACTATGATCAATATTTTTCTCCTACTGAAACTCTATATAGCAACCAATTGGCTTAACCTAAGTAACATATTTTGGGAGAATTTTAAATTAATGGCAACCAAACATCATTTACCCATAAAATTTTAATCGACAAGGGTAATAAAAACATCAAACACAAGAAATTATGGGAACGAATTTTCAATATCATTCTTGCCTAGCTCATGGCAATATACCAGAATCAATTACAAATAAGGGATCTCATATTGAAAACTATTTATAGCTCAGGAAATTTCTTCTTTTCCATCTCCCTTCCTTTTCTAAGACATACTCGTAATCACAATAATTTTCACTGAAATGTAACAACCTTTTTCTTTTTCTTTTTTTTTTTCTCTCGAATATAGAAAGCATCTATGTATAAAGTGTAACTAGTATTGATTGAGTCTGTTATTTATGTTTGTATTACCATCAATGTATATCATCTACTTACTGTGAAGAGGTCTTACCTCTACCTGTTATACTATGTATAATGTTTTAGATCAATGGAAAAAAAAATGGAAAAAAGCTATTGCAAGTTGAGTTGGCGTACAGAATTAAAACAGTAGTTGAAGTGCAGTATGATAGACTTCATCAAATGAGTTATTTTAACTAAATGGACAGGTTCATAAGGAAATGCTTTGTTATGAGAGCTAGAAAATAGCTAAAGTTGTGTTTGAAGGCATGCTTAAGTACCCAAACCCATCTCACAAGTAACTGAATGTTGCATAATTGGTATATAGGGTAACTAACGGACACAGATAAGCATGCTTCATCAGAGGAATGGTTCTTCTGCAGAACTAATAATTGAAACCTGTATTATGAAGTAGTACAGGGCTAGACGTAATCAAAATTATCATCAGTTCCTCAGTTTTAATATAAAATTCAGGACCACTGAATTTGTAAAAATTTGTTTTGTACAAAAAGTGCCATTTGGTTGGAATGCATTGTAGCAGAGTCAAGCGTTTGGTTCTGAATATTAGTCTATAATCTTCTCATGGGCTTCATTTTGTAGGTAATGATTTGATTCCTTCAGACTGTATGTGCTTTCTTTGTAACTGAAGAAATCCCACAATGCTCCTACATCACCTCTGAAAAGAGATTTTCCCAGTTAAATTGAGAAAATGAAAATAAATAAAAAAAAATTTCTGCTACTTACAAATTAATTTTAGCTTTCTTGTTCATTTGTAACTTCTTACTTTTTCCGAGTATTACAGCAACCAAGGAATATTATATAACAGTAAAAAAGTTCCAACTTCAACCAGATGCCTCAGAAAAGAAATGAAATCCGTGAAAACAACAAAAACACTGAGGTAAGGCTCCAGGCTTCAAAGATTTATTGTTCATAAAAACAAGACACAAGCGCTTTCACCCTGTGGACTTCTTCAGGTGTAATGAATCAAGGTAGTAGCTCCTCTATTTATACTAATTAAAACATGCAGCTTAGAGCATTCTTAAGTACATAAGGACCTAAAAATCCTCCCATGAGACCTATTGTAGCTGGGAGAAACTGGTGCACTGAATCAATCAACATTTTTTTAGAGAAAACATTAAGACCTCTGATTGATGAAACTTGTCATATTTTAAAAGATACTGAACATTTTGTCAAAGATTTATATGTTTTAACACATGATATTGAACCAGTGAAGGGTAAACGTATGTTGCTAGCTACACTTGATGTAGTTTCCTTGTTTACGGTTATACCGAATGACTATGGTATTAACAGTGTTGCCAAAGTGTTGACTGACTGTGGCAAACACGATAGTAGTTTTATAAGATCTATATGCATGCTACTGAAATTGGTCTTAGAAAACAATGTCTTCATTTTTCAAGATAAATTTTATTGGCAATGACAAGGAGTTGCCATGGGGACTTCCTGCGCCAAAAGCTACGCTAATGTTGCGATGTTATGTTGGGAACAAGCTATCTTAGAAAATGTTAATTTTAAAAACAAGATTAGATTTTTTAGAAGGTTTGTGGATGACCTTTTTTTGATTTGGGAAGGTACAGTACTTGAATTTGATAGTTTTGTAGAGTTTATTAATACCACAACGAGTTTTTTAAGGTTTACAGTAAATCACTCTTTGACTGAGATTAATTTTCTGGATGTTACTTTATTACAGGACTAGGACGGTTAGTTTAATGTGAAGTTATACAGGAAAGTATGTCATGTTAATAAATTACTATATAGGGACAGTATGCACCCTGATTTTATATTTAAGAATGTGGCACAGAACCAGTTTTTTTGAGCTTCTAGATTGAATGCTAGTGCCACTGATTTTGATCTGCAACTCACCAAAGTACAGGTTGAGTTGAAACAAAGGGGCTATGAACCTAACCTTATAAATTAAGGACTAAACAATGTCTTGAGATTGAGACAAAGTAAAGCTAAGCCATACTTTTCTAAACGCAATGTTATCAATCAGAAAAATAGATGCACTTTAAACTCACAGCCCTTGAGGTTATGTTTTAGTTATGCTAGAGACATACAACAATACACTGACATTATCAATAGAAACTGGAAAATTTTAACATCTGACACACAGATTAAAAAATACATTGGAACTAAACCACAGTTTACTTTTAAAAATCAGAAGTCCCTGTATAGACAGTTATGTTATTTTAAAGAGAGTACTTGTCCAAGTGGAGTCAAAGGAAGCAAACCTTGTGGTAAATGCAATTTCTGCAGGTACATAGATACCAATACATCCTTCCAAAATCCACATACACAAGAGGTTTTTATTTTTAATATTAATGCTCGGTGTGATTCCCTACATATAGTATATCTCACTACATGTAATATTTGTAGCAAATTTTATGTAGGTAAAACTGACAGAACTTTTAAAGAAAGAATCAGGGAACATGTGAATCACATAAGAAAAGGCAGTTCACACAATGCCTTAGCAAAACATACCAGTGATACCAATTCCCAACATGTATTTCCTTTTAGGGCTATAGGTAGAGTTTTTGAAAGTATACGTGGAGGTGATGTTAAGATAAAAACTGAAAATTTAGAGGCCAGATGGATCATTAGACTTAAAGCTACTTTAGGTCATGGCCTGAATGAAAATATCCCTCTAAAACCAGCTCTAAGAAATAAACCCCTGTGCAGATAAAATGTTTTTAGTTACAGGTTTACATGTATTTTACTTACATTCATGTTTTTATATTTATATTGTATTTTATGTATTTTGGACTTTTGCATTTTACTAGCATTCTTTTAATATAGAGCTTTTACCTTGAATATACCTTTAAGAATGCTCTAAGCTGCATGTGTTAATTAGTATAAATAGAGGAGCTAGTACCTTGATTCATTACACCTGAAGAAGCCCACAGGGTGAAAGCGCTTGTGTCTTGTTTTTATGAAAAATAAATCTTTGAAGCCTGGAGCCTTACCTCAGTGTTTTTGTTGTTTTAACCAAGGAATATTGTCTTGGGTTGTTAAAAAACAAAAAAAACTTACAAAAAACATGAAGTTGAATGTATGTGCATCGTAAAATACAAAGCTTAGGTACAAAATGTGTTTTATGTGTTAAAATGCCTGAAACCACTCAAAAGTCGGTCTTTACGTTTATCTAGATGCCGAGCTTTGAACTTTCAGCCTTCCAAGTCTCAAAAGAAAAAGATGAAGATGTTGACAAGATTTTTGACCAAAGGAGAAGTTTCTAAAGAACCAGGTGATGGTAAGTGTGCTATTGAGCCCGACTTAAAATAGAGGATATAAACGCTGAATGTTAGATGAGAGTTTTTTATGCAGACTTGCAGGAAATTGTTCATGAAATTTTCTACAGGCATCCTAAATCTGCCATCAGAAATGTTATTGGGGAATGGTTAGATGAACAGTATAATGGAACAAGTATTTATCACTGCTAAGTGCTGGCATGTGTGGGGAAAGATGATGTAACATTTGTCGATGAAATTAAATTAACAAAAGTTTACTGATCATTTGCAAACAAGCACAATGCCCTTTAGTTGGTATAAGCTGCATTTCTATTCATTTATTTGTGCCCAGGTGGCTACATGCACTCTCATAATTTGTTTTTGTACTACACCTTGTATATTCCTACATATTTGAAATGTTCTTTCTATTGCACACGGTAGTATTATCTTTACACCACTGTGCTGCTCTTTTAAATCTGCAGTTAGGTACATAACCCGAGTTATGTCTGAAACTACCTGTAATCAGCATAACTCAGCAGCCCACAAAATTAATCAGGGTATGTATTGTAATAATCTTTTTTTTATTATGGGTATTCTATGGTGATGAAAAGTAGTTTGAGTGTATTAAACTATAAGTGAGGTGCATGACATCAGAACTGTGTCTAACTCAAATGTTACATTACAAACTTTTTCTCAGTGGCCCTGTTTGAAGAAATCTATGACATCCAGGGTATCCACAGCTAAGAGTGCTCCAATTTCATTGTCAGGATATGCAACCCCTGGGATATTGTGTTGTCTCTGTATTTTTACTAAGTATGGAATACTGCTTTTATTAAAAAAATTTAATAAATGGAAGGGGAAGTGCTCATGTATGGCAGCATTTATTTCCATTAAACAGGATCAAGACACACACACATGAATGATCAGCTCCTGGCCTGATGCAAACCAGTTAAGGAAGTGAAATGTATTTCACCTGACATACTCTTCTAATAACTAATAGCAAATAGTGAAGTAGATGAGTGAATTTACCTGACCCAGTAAACACTGTCTGTTGTCTTAGCTGCATTAGCATATATATCTTTCCTCCTTTTTATTGATATATGAACAAGAACACGTGTCCATCTACCTACTTAAGTGAATAAACTACTGGAAACTTCAACAATGAAACTTGGTACCCCTCACAGACTAAAGATGTTGTCATAAAAAGATATTAGATTCCAGTAATATTTCCATATTTCATGTTACCCAGAACAGATGTAGTGAACTATTACTGAATCAAAACCTGTCTTTTAAGAATTATTTAAAACACTGGCATTTCCCTGGTGTTTAAGTGGCTCAAGTTATATAATTATGTAAGTTGGCTAGTTAGCTAATTTTCAAAGCCAGGAAAGCACTAACTTTGAACTTTGTTATACTACCCTGGGAGTGCCTTACTAATGCTTTTCATTCATTTATACAACACTTGCTGGCTTGCTTTAAAAGGCTACGTTACAAGATTTGCCAGTTCATTCATCATGTAGGTAATAGGAAGTGGCACTGTGGGTTGCTTTGCAAAGTTGATGCTGCTAATTACTGCTAGTAAATTGTTGTCCTGGATAGTCCTCAGATTAGCATCCTTGTCAAACTGAATTTGAGGAGCATAGAAAAACACAACCCTTTTGGAGTACCTCATTACATTTACTGACAGCCAGTGAAATTCCCTTTAAATTTTCTTTACATTGTTAGCTACAGAACGGCTGGCAGCAATGCCTGTTTAGTACTTCTACCTGATTGTCAATTGCACCTGCTTAACAGCTTGTGCCCAAATCAGCCACCTCCTCCCTTGCCCTGCCATTGCTACAGGTCTGCATCAGAGTCATCCATCAATTACCCTGATTAACTGTTAAACTTCTCATCTGTGACTACTGTCTGCCAATGGGCTGA
The DNA here is from genome assembly GCF_019279795.1 of Protopterus annectens. Classification (NCBI taxonomy): domain Eukaryota; kingdom Metazoa; phylum Chordata; order Ceratodontiformes; family Protopteridae; genus Protopterus; species Protopterus annectens. The sequence continues at coordinate 325,888,910 of NC_056748.1, forward strand.
AAACGAAGAACAAACCACACACCCTCAGGTCACAGGCTTAGTGGCACTCACACATGAAAGGCCCACATTTCCATTTTTCATTTTTCATTTGGGAAGAAGGCCTTCCAGAAATCTGCTATCTTGTTGAAATCAACTAACCACCCTAAGTACACAACCAGGCTGCCTTTTCCAGATTCTGCCCTTAGCTCAAAGAGAATTTTTCAGTGCTTTGTGAGAGCAAGTCCTTCATGCCGAATGGACAGGGTTTATCAATCAATACTAGCACTCCTTGCATAAAATTAAGTCTACCCCTCCTTCTACTTGTTAAGGCTACTCCCTCTGCTTTCCCAAAAGATTTTACAGGCAGAGCTCAGTTCCACTAATATGCTGTGTGAGTATTTCCTGTTTCATAACTGTGCAACTTGCAGGATCCATAAGGCCTAGCACTAATACAGTAATAGTTTCTTTTGAAGTTCAGTCATGATGATGAAATGGTCAAATAAACTATTGGAATCGAAACTCTTCATTTCATAGGTGTGTACTAGGCTAATGGCCCTGGAACCTTTACAAGCGTAGCCCATAGGATTACCCTGGCATTGTGCCACCCGACCTTGGTTCCCAGTGCCTCTGTGAAGTAGAGCTACTGGAGTGATCTCCGGGGTGAATTTTCTATTTCCCATCCACTCATCAAGATTTCTCTTGAAGAGGGCCAGTGAGGCACTCCACTTGACATGTATGGGAAGTCTATTCCATAGCATGGGCAGTCTCTGGGTTATGAACCTGTCCCTCCAGCATGTTCTTTTGATTGTGATTATGAGGTTGAGGTCTCTGGAGCGTGTAGTGCAGAGGGATTGGGATTTCTTTAGATGCAGAATTTCTATCAGAGCTGGGTCTGACATGGCTTTGTAAGTCAAGCAGAGATTACCTCTAAGTAGGCGATATGAGACAGAATAGTTGGAGTTTTTTGAGTCTGTCCATATAGGACAAGTGTTTAAGGCGTAAGATCCTCTTTGTGAGGTATTTTTGCGGCCTCTCCAGTTGCTGTAGGTGTCTAGTGAGGTGCATGCCAAATGGGGCATTGTACTCTATGATTAGCCTAATGAGGGAAGAATAGAGGGAGACAATGACCTCTTTCTTCCTGGATGCAAAACCCTTAGTAATGAGATGTGCCACATAGAAGGACTTTCTGACCACAGTGGCAATGTGGGGCTCAAAAGAGAAGTTGCTGTCAACCTGTGTTCCCAGGTCTCTTATGACTCCTTCTGTGTTCAGTTGACTACCATCGATGTGGTAATTCATGGGAACTGGGTTTTTCGCAAAGGGGATGACGTGTCAGAGATGGTGTCACAAATGTGTATAATCTGTTTACTGTCTTTTACAATGTCATGAGCATGTTGCATTTTCTACTTTAATTACTTTATTTGTTGTATTTTGTTGCTTGTGGCTAAGGCCGTCACTGAAAAGGAGTTTTGAATCAGTTCATATAACTGGTTGATAAATGAATGAAAAAATAAGATGTGTGTGTGTGTGTATATATATATATATATATATATATATATATATCGGTTATTGTCAGTTTTCATTCATTCCTCCACCTGTGGGTTCTGGATCCGACCTCTGATCTAACTCAGCCACTTTCCAAGCTGAAGATCTGAAGCTCAACCTCTTCCCCTCTCTCCCATAATTCCTCATTCACCCAGATTACCTCAAATCTCGTTTGCCACTCAAGAAAAGCATTGAGGTTGCATTGCTGAGCTCCTTCCAGGTGTTTTAGTGAATAGTGTTTGGTCATAAGTCTGCTTTAGCCATTTTTTCTGTTTATATCCTCTTTTGTCTTCTCTCTCTCCCTTTCGAGTTTCTTGCTTTGTATTTTAAAAGATAAAAAAAGTAGTAGATGTAGCTTTATTTCCCATGCATTTTCTCTCCTGTGGTCCAGTTTTGCTACTCCTTTTCTATCCCTTTCTAGATCTTTCTCTTTGGCTGTGTGCAAGTTTGTCATGGCTGAAAAAGCTGATAAACCTTTGGGTTTCAAAAAGTGCACTTCTTGTGGGCACAAGATCCTTTTATCTCATGCCCACAGGGACTGTGTCTACTGTTTAGGCCTTAGCTAAGTTAGATAGTTCCTGCCTGGTGTGTGAGGAGCTTTAATCCTTGGGCATATGTTAGACCACAGGGACAAGCTGGTGTTTAAGGGGCTGCTTTCTCCTGCTCTTCCATCTACTTTAGGGGCTCAACCTCCCAGTAAGTAGCACAAGGAGGCCAGGGACCGGATTAAATACTCCCTTGAAAGGTCCTCCTCTGAGTGGCCAAAAAAGGTGCCGAAAGTATCCGTTCCCAGGTCTTTGGATCTGACTACCATGAATACCTTCCTTTCTGCTACCTCAGCTGCCATGGCTGCCTCTGAGACAGGTGTCTCAGTGCAGAAGTCTCCCGGATAGGAGATCGCCCCTCAGAAGAGTGTCCAGGCGACCTTCAGTTCCTCCTCCATCAAGTCGCCCTGGACTTTATCAGAGTATGAGATGAATAGACCGATGAGGAAATTTCTGAAGGCACAGATACAGATGGGGGTTTTGCCAGCTCCATCCCCTTCCGGATCTGTGAACAGACATAGGTTCATAGGTAGGTACTAGGCTATTGGCCATAGGACCTATATAAGCCTAGCCAAAAAGGTACCCTGGCTTTCGCCACCCAAGAAAATTATTTTCCTGTGCCTCTGTCGAGCAGAGCCACAGAAGTGATCCCTGGGGTGAATTACCCTGGCTTTCGCCACCCAAGAAAATTATTTTCCTGTGCCTCTGTCGAGCAGAGCCACAGAAGTGATCCCTGGGGTGAATTTCCCATTTCCTATCCAATCATCAAGATTTTTCTTGAAGAGTGCTAATGAGGAGCTCTGTTTGACCTAGATAGGTAGTCTGTTCCAGAGTATGGGAAGTCTCTGGGACAGGAATATAACCTTCTAGCATGTTCTGTTCTTTGTGGTGACAAGGTTTAGGTCCCTACAGCATGTAGCTCGGAGGGATTGGGATTTCTTTAAGTGGAGCATGTCCAACAGCTCTGGGTTTGACATAGCTTTGTATGTTAGGCAGAGATCGCCTCTGAATAGTCGATATGCGACGGAGTAAAGCGGGAGTTTTTTGAGACTGTCTGCGTAGGGCATCTGTTTGAGGCCAGTAGTCCTCTTTGTGAGGTATTTCTGTGGCCTCTGCAGTTATTGTAGATGTCTTGTGAGGTACATACCAAAAGGCGTGCTGTACTCTATAATGGGTCTAATGAGTGATGAGAAGAGGGGAACAATGACCTTTTTTTTTCTGGATGAGAAACCATTTGTGATGAGGTGTGCCACGTAGAAGGATTTCCTGACCACTGTGGCAGTGTGATTATCAAAGGAGAGACTATTATCCACCTGTCTCCCAAAGTCTCTTATCACACATTCGGTGTTAAGTAGACTACTACCTGTGTGGTAGTTCATGGGTACAGAGTTTTTACCAAAGGGGATGACAGTGCACTTTTTGGCATTGAGCTTCAGGCCATGGCTTTGACACCAGGCATCTGTCTCAGTGAGTCCCTTTTGTAGGATGTCCACATTGTTAGGAGTTTTTTATGGCTCCCAGTTTGCAGTCATCTGCAAACTTCGTTATCCAAGACCTTCTGTGTTATCCTGTACTTCAGAGAAGTAGATACCAAACAGGAGAGGACCCAGGACTGAACCCTGTGGTACTCCACTTGTCACTGGTCTGAAGTCGGATTAGGAGTCTGCTTCTTTCACAATGTGGGTTCTGTCCGTGAGCCAGTTGGCAACCCATCTTGTGACATAGCGATGTATACCTAGTTTAGTGAGTTTATCTATAATTCCAGAGTGGGGGATGGTGTTGAAAGCCTTGGCAAGATCTAGATAGGCTGTGTGAACCACCTTACCCTCATCTATGGCTTTGGTGACTGCTTCAAAGAAGTCTATCAGGTTTAGGAAACATGATCTGCCTTTTACAAACCCGAATTGGGTGGGGTCTAGAGTTTGGAGATTACCAATGTCTTTGTTTATGAGTTCCATGGTGATACATTCCATGGCCTTGCAGACCAGGCTCGTCAGGCTAATAGGGTGGTAGTTCCCGGGTCGTCATGGCTCCCTTTTTGTGGAGTGGGATAACCATCGTGGTGCACCATTCAGTGGGCACAAAGCCTGAGGTGAGGCTATGATTGAACATGGTACTTAGGTGGGGTGCCAGTTCGTTCTGTAGTTCATGTAGAACTCAGCCTGGGATATTATGTCCCATGTATGCTGTGTTCTTGGCTTTGGAGCGTGTTTCATAGTTTCATAGTATAGTACTAGGCTATCTGCCCTGGGGCATTTGTAAGCCTAGCCATAGTGATGTGGCTTTTGCCACCCCATGAAATGGTACAAAAATGTACAGAATAAATCTAGAATACTGTGCCTCTGTCTAGTACTGACACAGTGAAGGTCCCCTTATATAATAGAATTAGTTTACTGTGCCCCTGTCTAGCAGTGACACAGATGTGACCCCTGGGGTAAACTTATGATCTCCCATCCACTCATCAAGATTTCTCTTGAAGAGAGTCAGTGAGGGGCTCTGCCTAATACGAACTGGGATCCTGTTCCAAAGCATGGGAAGCATCTGGGTTATGAATCTATCCCTCCAGCATGTCCTATTCATACTTGTGCCGAGGTTTAAGTCTTTAGCTCTCGTGGTCCTGATGGATTTGGATTTTTGAGGTGGAGCATGTCCATCAGATCCTGATTGGACATGGCCTTGTACGTCAGGCAGAGATCACCTCTGAGCAGGTGGTATGCTACTGAATAGAGCTGAAGTTTCTTTAGTCTGGCAGAATAAGACATATGTTGGAGACCCTTGATCCTTTTGGTGAGGTACTTTTGTGGTCTCTCCAGCTGTTGCAAGTGCCAGGTGAGGTACATACCAAATGGGGCATTGTACTCAATCATGGGTCTGATGAGGGAGGAATATAGGGGTACAATTACATCCTTGGATCTGGATGTGAAACCCTTCATGATGAGGTGTGCAAGGTAGAATGTTTTTCTAACCACTTTGGCAATGTGGGTGTCAAATGAGAGGTCGCTGTCTACTTGGGTCCCTAGGTCTCAGATTACTTTTTCTGTACTCAGTGGGTTGCTGTCTATGTGATAATTTGTGGGTACTTTGTTTTTTCCAAAAGGGATGACTATACATTTTTTGGCATTTAGTTTAAGGCCGTGACTACGGCGCCAGTTGTCCGTTTCAGTGAGGCCTTTTTGTAGGATGTGTGTATCTGCTGGTGTATCGACTATGGTGCCTAGTTTGCAGTCATCTGCGAACTTTGTCAGCCACAGCCCTCCCATGTTTGCTTTAACATCTGAGAAATAAATGCCGAACAAGAGGGGTCCCAGGACAGATCCCTGTGGGACACCACTTTTGACTGGCTTTGAGTCTGACATTGCTCCAGCGTTTTTAACTTTATGGGTTCTGTCCTTTAGCCAGTTTGCAACCCATCTAGTGACATAAGGGTTTACTTTTAAGCTGTTTAGCTTATCTATGATGCCTGAGTGGGGTATTGTGTCGAAGGCCTTAGCCAAGTCCAGGTATGCTGTATGGACTGCTTTGCCCTCATCAATGGCTCTAGTGACTGTTTCGAAAAAGTCAACCAGGTTTAAAAGGCAGGATCTGCCCTTTACAAAGCCGAACTGGGTGGGGTCAAGCGTCTGTAGGTCCCCTATGTCTCCGTTTATGAGTTCCATAATGATTCTTTCCATAGCTTTGCAGACCAGGCTAGTCAAGCTTATGGGGCGGTAGTTTCCAGGGTCTGTAGAGGCACCCCCTTGTGGAGTGGGACCACTGTTGCTGTACGCCAGTGTTCAGGTACATATCCCAAAGTAAGGCTAAGGTTAAATAGCATTTTTATGTGTGGGTTTCGCTCCTCTTGGAGTTCACGTAACACGCACCCCGGGATACCGTCAGGTCCCATTGATGCTGTGTTTTTTGCTTTGTTTAGGGCGGTTCTCACTTGGACATCTGAGATGACAGGGAGATTACATTCAGCTGGGATAAGTATTTCTTCTTTTGGGGGTGAAGGTGGCGAGAAATTTGCACTGAACCTGTCAGCCAGAATGTTAGCAATATCTGTGGGTTCAGTGTATATTTTGTTGTTGTGAACCAACTCTGAGCATATCTGAGGGTTTCCGCCCAGGTTTCTAACATAGCTGAAGAAGGCTTTGTGGTTATCTTTAGTGTCCTTAGCGATTTTTCTCTCAAAGTTTGCCTTGGATGTTTTTATGAGAGAACGTAGTTTTCTGCTAATGTTGATCAGAGATGTCTTCCCTTCATGGGATTTCACTCTGACGTGCAGTAGCTTCCTTCTTTTGTTATACAATTTGTTTATGGCTGAGGTCCACCAGACAGGACGCTTACATTTGGTGGAGAGGGACTTGGATTTGTTTGGGATTGCATGATCCATGCATTCTTGGAGATGTCCATAGAAAGCATTTGTGAAGGATTCGGTATTGTGGGATGTGGTATCCACTGGCACAGTGGGCTTAAAGGATACTATCTCAGTCTTAAGAAGAGTGAAGTCTGCTTTTGAGAAGTTTTGCACTGTGGTCTTTTGTGCTGGGGGTGGAGGTGGGCTATGTATATCCAGGGTGATTAGTTTGTGGTCAGATCTCACTAGTGAGGGGTATACTTCCAGTGTGGAGCATTTTGTCCCCATGTTTGTGATGATCAGGTCTAGTATATTATCTCCCCTAGTGTGTTTTTTACCCGTGCAGCCGTGATTACAGTAACTTTCCATTCTTCCGGTATAGAGATGGACCCTCTAGGGGGTGATAGTGGGGTAAAATTAGCACTGAACCTATCTGCCAGGATGTTGGCAATATGAGTTGGTTCTGTATATTTAGTGCCATTGTGCTGTAACTCAGAGCAGATCTGAGTGTGTTGCCATTGAGATTCTTGACATAAATATAGAATGCTTTGTGGTTGTCTTTAGAGACCATGGCAATTTTGTTTTCGTAATTAGCTTTGGAAGATTTTATGAGGGATCTCAGCTTCTTACTGAGGCTGACCAGGGAGCTCCTCCAGTCATGGGATTTTACTCTTTTTTGCAACAGTTTCTTTCTTCTGTTGTAGAATTTGTTTATGGCAGAGGACCACCAGATTGGCTTCCTTTTTTTGGAGGATAGCATCTTGGTTCTGTTAGGGATAGCACGATCCATGCACTCGTGTGAGTGCTTATAAAGTGCATTTGTGTAGGATTCAGCAGTTGTACCTCTATTGTCCGTCTGCATGGGTGACATGAAGTTTGCCACTTCTGTCTTAAGTGTGAAGTTGGCTTTGGAGAAGTTTATTATGGTGGTTTTCCTAATGGGGGGTGGGGGGCGGGATGTGGATGTCTAGGGTGATTAGCTTGTGGTCTGATCTGACCAACGAGGAATTCACCTCTGGTGTGGAACACTGGTCGCTCATGTTGGTAATGACCAGGTCTAGGATATTGCTGCCCCTGGTGGGAGTGTGAATAAGTTGATCCAAGGCGTTGTAATTTATGACTTCCAGAAAACGTTGAGCAAAACAGTTGGTACATGAGTAGTTTTCCCAGTTAATGGTGAGGTAGTAGAAATCGGCCATTATTAGGGTGTTGGGTTGTACCCTAATATTTTCCAGTGTATCAAAAAATGAGGAGTGGGAATCCTGGGGCATGGTGGGGGGTCTGTAGCAAGCTACAGTTTTGGTTGCAGTCTTGCCCAGAGTTAGTTGCACTTGGATACTCACAGATGCATTATGCTGTGCAACTAGCCTGGAGGTGTGGATATCCTTAATGAATATGGACACGCCTCCGCCTTTAGTGCTTCAGTCCGGGTTAGGTGGCCGAAAGGTGTGGTATGAATTATAGCCTGGTAATGCAGGTGGTGCTCTCTGGAGCTTTGAACCAGGTCTCTGTCACTGCACAGATGTCGATGTTCTCCATTTTAAGGAGTGCCTCGAGTGAGTGCATTTTGAGGTTTAGACTTCTTGCATTGAGTAGCATTATCCTCAGATTTTTCTTGCTTGTACCTGTTATGGTGGTGAATTTGTCATTTGAACTTTGCCTAAAAAGGCACTATAGGGGTGGCAAGAGCCTTAGGCAGTATCCGGAATCCCAAGGGTGACAGGTGCAGGTCATCTCTGGCAAAGCATCGTGGTCTGTCGATCATGTCATCCCAGGCAGACAAATACTGGATCCCCTTAGAATGACACCAGAAGCTTAGCCAATTGTTGAAGGTCTCCATTCTGCCCTGTGGTTCCTTCTCTGGTGCGACTTCCTGCTTTGGAGTTATCAAATCCGATGGCCCCGAGAATTGAGACATCTGATCTCGTAGTGGTTATTACTTCCAGTCTGACCACCTCCCTAATGCACTCAGCTCTGATGGTGTCAGGGCCCACTGCATCTCGGAGCCAAAGCTTGGACATCAGATCCAGGGGTTTGCTTCAACTCTGAAGTTTTTGGAGCTGTCTCTTCCCCTCAGAGCCTCGCCATTTGATAGCTCAGCTCTGACTCCCCCCTCGGAGTGGAGGATTGCTAGGGCTCCAGAGAAGTCTGCTCCGACAGCTTCAGCTCCGGAGTGATGCCTGTCAGGTCTTCTTAGTCCTTATTCTTTTGAAGTGGTGGAGAGTGTTCTGTCCTATCCTAGGGGACTCCCAGTTCTTCCTCCATCAAATCTGGTCACCTACCTCCATGGAGTCTGTGCCCGAGACCTCTCAGCTACCCCTGGGACAGTTTGTGCTTGAAAGACTTCAGTCCTTCCCTACTGTGGGACCCCAGATTTCTTCCGATTCCTCCCTGGGGAGGTCCCTTGGAAGAAGTGTGAATTGAGACACTTGGATTATTCCCTGCAGAAATCTGTCATGACTGACAGTGACTTAGAGGAAGTAGAGGGGTTCCCCTACATCCCCACCCGATGATGTGTCTTTTGCAGACTTCCTAGAGATCCTCCATCAGAAGGGTGGATGATTCTCCCAAAATCCCAACCCAGAGGAGGCGGTGCTTTTGAAGGTTTTGGTATGGGCCCATCTACATCTGGGTGTCCCCCCAGCAGTTCTGCTTATTAATTTAGTTTCTTCCAGAGCAGGGAAGGACCCAGACATTGCAGAGCCTATACACAAGTGGGCTAACAAGATTCTAAGCTGTCCCTTAGACAAACCCTACTGGACGAAAGGGATCTTGGTAGATGCCATGGTTGTCGCAGTAGCCTCCAAAAATGAGCTAGCTCAGGAGAGCTCCTCTGTTCATCCCCCTAACAGGGAGTCTAGGGCTTTGGATAGATTCTATAAGAGAGTTTATGCTTTGTCTACTTCTACCTTGCGAGCATTAAACTATTTGTCCCAGTTTACGAGACTGCAAAGGGAGTCAATCAAGAAACTTTCTAGCTCGGTCCGAGAGTCCATGTCTGATGAGGAGTGTAAAGTTTTCTCTTCCAGAATGGACACTCTTCAATCAATATCCAATTCATCCATGACGTTGATTTCCCACATGGTGGAAGGCACCTCAAGGGCAGCCAGTTCAGGCATTGACATTAGGCTTCCTGCCTGGATGCAGATGTTCAGCGTGTTACCCTGCTGCAGTCATCACACTTGGGTTATCCTGCCGTCAGGCGGTCCCGCAGTCGGCCTGAGTTCCAAAGTCTTGGTCCGGCGTCGGTTGCTGTCGCTTCTTCCCTGACGTCAGTGCGCCAGGGGTATTTAAGAGGCATCCGACGCCATTTTCTTCAGTCTTTATTGCCGCGCGGTGCCCGAAGCAGAAGCAGTTCGCAAGTTCCGGTCGGCCAACACCTGAGATTTTCGATTCGAATATCGGTCAGAAGTCTTCAATAAAGCTAAGTACCCCATTGGGGAACCTTTTCTTGCCTCAGTCCGATGTCAGAAAAAGTTAACAATTGCAATTCTTGTGGGAAGCAAATACCTCATAAGGACTTCCATTCTTATTGTATTCCTTGCCTAGGCCCAGACCACGACGTCACAGGTTGTCGGTTTTGTGCTAGGTTTAATAAAAGAACTATCAAACGCCGTTTTGACTTCGCATGACATTACTTTGGTAGGAAATTTAATTATATCATGCCATCAGAGCAGCCGACGACCGGCATGCATAAAAAATGCAAGGATAAGGACTGGCAGCCTAGATACAAGCCAGACTCAGAGGCCTCTGTTGGGCCTGTCGCCGGTTCTCCGGTTTTCAGTGAGGCGCCTACGCAGCCCCTGACGACCGTAGAATTGGAACCCCAGACAGCTGCGGATTCTCAAGCGGAGTGTACTAGGCCGACGCAGCCATCTTCATTAGGCCCTTCCGACACCGGAGCAGAAGGAGACCCCGGTGCAGTGGAAACACCTTCGGTTGCAGAAGGTGTCTACAGACAGACTACATTCACCATTAAATCTTATGCTAAGCTTAAAACTCCTTTAAAACCAAAAAAGACTGTACATCAGTCTACAGTTCAAGGCCCCATGCCTAAGAAACAGATGCTTAAGATGGCTGAAGATTTGATTACTCTAATCGGGGGTTCCCATCCCCCTCCAGATAAAAGACCAAGACAAGAGGAGGATTATGCTTCCTCTCACCAGGTTTCAATTTCCTCAGATTCTTCTGAGGAACAGGATTACACTTTTCCCCCTTATGAAGACTCTGATGCTGAAGACTCTATTCCCTCAGCATCTCCCCCTGAAGACTACTCCTTTGGGGAAACTTTACATACCATGAGGGAACATTTCCACTGGGAAGGCCAGGACTACTCTGATTCTAAGAAAAGGCTCCGAGAGTTCCTTTTACTACCCCAGCACAGACCACTTGCTATCCCTCCAGTTTTAGATATTGTGGATGATGTTTACTTGGAGTCTAGTCTAAAGCCAGACTCTCTACCTCCTGCTCCAGCCAAACCAGACAGATACTACAGAGTACCTGACTCACACAAATTCCTTTATAAAAGCCCTGTGGCTGACCCAGAAACAATTTCCCAGGGTCCCAAGGGGGCTAAAGCTTCTATGGCTAAAAATCCTGTGCCCTCTGAAAGGGATAAAAGGAATGCCAAACCTACCACCAAATCAATGGGCAGAGGCACAAAAACAAATTACAGCTCTCATGGACATGAGAGCCATTCAACAGGTACCTACACAGGAGCAAGGACAAGGATTTTACTCAAGACTCTTTCTAGTCCCAAGAAAGGACAAAGCATGGAGACCCATTTTGGATCTTTCAATTCTGAACACCTATCTGTACCAAAATTCAAGATGCTAACACTACAGCAGCTTCTTCATGCTGGGCAAGAATGCTTGGCTAGTAACGTTGGACCTCAAGGAGGCATACCTGCATGTCCCTATCAGACAAAATTGCAGAAGATACTTCCGCTTCATTGCAGGTTCAACGCATTATCAATTCTCTGCACTGCCCTTTGGCTTATCTACTGCGCCCAGGGTCTTCACAAAATGCCTGGCACCAGTAATTGCATACTGCAGACAGAGGAATTTAAATATACCCATACCCGGACAACTGCCTTATTCAAGCAGAAAGCAAGGACATTCTTTTAAAACATCTGGCATTTGTCAAACACCTTCTAAGTTGCCTAGGGTACACAGTAAACGAAAAGAAATCGAAACTAGTGCCCTCACAAAACATAATATTCCTGGGTGCCAGCTTGAATACAATGGCCCAGATGGCTTATCTCATGCCAGACAAGCAACAACAGCTGACTCAATATTTCAAAATAATGGCAACAAAGACCCAACTCCCTGCAAGAAAAATTCTGCAGGCCTTGGGATTCATGGCATCTTGCATACTACTAATACCATTTGCAAAACTGCAAAACTGCATATGAGGAAATTACAAATACCTGAAAAGCGTATGGACTCAGCACAGCCACAGCTTGGAAACAATACCACTCATTCCCTGCCTTCAACAGGAGTTTCTATGGCGGGCACAGGCATGTCACCTCAACAAGGGTCAGCCTTTCACCTTACCCACAGCCAGGCAAACTATGACAACAGATGCATCGGACTATGCCTGGGGAGCACACATGGCAGGACAGTGCATTCAGGGCAAATGGACTACAGATCAAAGACATCTGCATATCAATCAAAAAGAAATGCTAGCAGTACAGAATGCCCTAACAGCTTTCAAGGACCTCTTACACCCAGGACAACTAATAATAAAGACGGACAATACCACAGTAATCTGGTACATAAACAAGCAAGGGGGCACACATTCCTACCCTCTATGCAAGCAAGCAATGACCTTGTGGAACACAGCACTGTCTTACCAGGTTCAATTACAAGCACAGTTCCTGCCAGGAAAGAAAAACACATTGGCAGACGACCTAAGCAGAAACATCATGGATCCACACGAGTGGAAACTAGATTCACAAGTATTTGCAATGATAGCTCAAAAATGGGGACGCCCAGACATAGATCTGTTTGCCAGCCCCCAAAACTACCAACTTCAAAAAATTTGCACAAGGACATTCCATCCACAAGCTTGGAAAGTGGACGCCCTCTCATTCAGTTAGAAAACATTAACAGTGTATGCCTTTCCTACACTGCCTCTTCTAGCAAAGGTACTGCTGAAAGTCAGATTAGAGAGGCCACAAATGATACTCATTGCACCAGACTGGCCACGCCAGCATTGGTATCCAATTCTAAGGAACATGGCCCACGGCCCACCATGGATTTTACCACAAATTCCTCACCTGCTCACCCAGCGAGACAATCAGATTGTACACAGCCAGCTCAAGACTTTAAACCTGGCCGCATGACAAATTACGTAAACAACCAGCCAACACCTCTATCCAAAGCTGTTATGGATGTCATTCTGGAGGCCAGGAGGCCCAGCACCAGGAAAACCTATTCAGACAAATGGAAAAGATTTTGCACCTGGAACCAGGCTAAAGGCCAAAATCCCCTTGATCCAAGCATTCCTCAGATTCTACAATATTTAACTGAGATGTTGCACAAAGGACTTTCCTTTTCGTCTATTAAGATCCACGCCTCAGCAATTTCAGCTCATTACAACACGGATCCTCCTTTATTCTCACATCCACTCCTAAGACAGTACCTCAGAGGGGCTAAGAACATAAGACCGCCCAGGAGAGCACCAACACCTACTTGGGATCTCAACTTTGTTCTGGAAAAGCTTACACTGCCGCCCTTTGAACCAGCTTTTTCAGCTGATTTAAAATTTCTTTCATGGAAAACTGCCCTGCTACTAGCAATAACCCCAGCTAGAAGAGTCTCAGAGCTACAGGCACTAATGGCAGTGGAGCCTTTCCTCAGTTTTCATCGACAGAGTCTCTCTATGAACTAACCATTCCTTTATGCCAAAGGTGGTATCCAGTGTGGCCCTAAACCAAGCCATTCATTTGCCTACCTTTTTCCCAAATCCCCAGAACAAAGGAGAAGGATTCCTGCACTCTGTGGACATTCACAGGCAATTACGTTACTACTTGGATAAAACTAAGGCTTTCAGAAAATCTAACCTGCTCTTTGTAGCCTATGCTGCAGGATCACAATGGAAAAGCTATCTCAAAACAGACCATTTCTAAATGGATAGGGCATTGCATACGTTTCTGCTGCACGCATCATGGGAAACCGGTACCTGCTAACATTAGGTCCCATTCCACCAGGGCTACAGCTACATCAGCAGCCTTTCTCAGGGGAGTGCCAACCAAGGATATTCTGGAAGCTGCAACTTGGAGTTCAGTGCACACCTTCACCAAACACTATCACTTACCTCTATATTCTAAGACTAGAGCTGGTTTTGCCACTGCAGTTTTGCAGGGCCTACTAGCTTCTTCTAATCCTGTTTAACTCCACCACCCATCCTTAGCTTTGGGATTCAACCCAAGTGTGATGACTGCAGCAGGGTAACACGATGAACATAGTACAGTTTTTTACCTACCATAAATGTAGATGTTTGAGTGTTCACCCTGCTGCAGTCCAGGTTACCCTCCCTCCAACCCCTCTGAACTAGCTGAACTTCTCTATACCACTCTATCCTATACAACCTTTGTGGTGTATTTGCTTGTGCCTGAAGGTATTGTTTTATTTTTATATATATGTGTGTATATATATATATATATATATATATATATATATATATATATATATATATATATATATATATATATATATTGCCTACCTATTGGGGGCACCTGACATCTGGTGCAAGAAAAACTGAAAAAAATGCCGTCTGATGCCTCTTACATACCCCTGGCGCACTGACGTCAAGGAAGAAGCGGCAGCAACCGACGCCGGACCAAGACTTTGGAACTCAGGCCGATTGCGGGACCGCCTGACAGCAGGATAACCCAAGTGTGAAGACTGCAGCAGGGTGAACACTCGAACATCTACATTTATGGTAGGTACAAAACTGTACTTTGTGTGACTTCACTGAACCTTTCAAATTGTCATTTGTATATGCACCTTTTGACGGTTCACCCAGAGCAAGAAGGATGGAAAGACCTTGTCTGCTGTCAGAATCTGTTTTTCTACACCGCAGAGATCCTTCTCCAGGAATCAGCACAGTGGCAAAAAACTGTGGTTCAGGAAATCTCTAGGTCCTTTTCAGGAAGCTCAGGGAGACTTCTCCTCCAGAGGCCGTCCACAAGGCAAAAGTGCTCCGCAAAATCAAGGGTCTCGAGATTCCTTCTCAGACAGACCTTTTCAGTGCCCCTGAAGGGTTGCCCGGCTGTCCTGCTCTGGAGGCAGTCGGGGATGCTTATCCTTGCATCCAGAAGCCTGGATAGCCATCACAGTCAGTGGGTGCAAAGGATCATATCCAGAGGATACCCTATTCCCTTTTTAACTCTTCTGAAACGTAAGAATCGCTTCCCATATGTACTACTTAGTCAAAGGGAGGCAGCAGCGGTAGAAATTACAAAGGTTCTTCAAAAAACAGTCATCCAGGAGGTCCCTCCCAATCAAGTAAGATCGGACATTTACTCAATGTTATTTTTAGTACCAAAAAAGACAGGGGATCTAAGGCCAGTTCTGAACTTGACATCTCTGAGCAAGAAGGTGATGTTCTTCATCTCACATTGCTGCAGTCCTTACATATGGGTAGTCCGCTGTCCTCGGTCGGCCCGAATACCAAAGTATTAGGCTGACGTCGGTCAAGGCGCTTAAAACTGACATCAGGATGTCAGGGTACAAAAGCGCATGACCGACGTCATTTCCTCAGTCTTTTTTGCCGCATGGTCCGATGCAGAAGCAGCGTTGCAAGTGCCGTTCGGCGTTCTGAAATTTTTCGAATTTGGAGTTTCAGACCGAATCCAAGTTGGCTAAGTACCCGTTAGAATATTTTGTTTTTTCTTGCCTCAGTGTTTTACCGGATGTCAGAAAAAGTGAATAACTGTATTTCTTGTGGGAAACAGATACCGCATAGGGATTATCATTCTTTGTGTATTCCTTGTTTGGGGCCTGAGCACGACGTTGTTGGGTGTCGCTTTTGTGCTAGGTTCAATAAACGCACTATTAAGCGAAGGTTAGATTGTGCTAGGCTGGTCTTTGGGAAGCGGTGCAATTATAATATGCCGTCGGATTCTCCGGCGCCCGCTTCTGCGAAGAAGCGCAAAGACAAAGCAGTTAAACCCAGGCAAGATGAGTCGTCCGTTCCGGACGCCGATTCTTTAGAGGCTTCAGTGGAACCGGTGGTTCCGACGGAGACTTCTCTGGAGTCTCAGGGGGAGACTTTGATTTTGCAGGAGGTGGTCTCTCAGGAGGCAGGTCAGGCTGAAGGGGCTTCTCAAGTTACTGTTCTCCCCTCCCTTCCTAGGGTGGTTAGGCCTTCTCCTTCTGTTTCCAAGGCTTCTCCCAGAGGCAGGCCAGTTTTAGCTTCTGTTGGTGTCACTCCCAGTTCAGCAGGGTCTGTGCCTAAGAAGCACATGCTTAAAATGGCAGAAGATTTGATTACTCTTATTAGAGGTTCTTTGCCCCCTCCTGATAAGAGGCCTAGGGTGGAGCCAGAGTTGGGAAGTTTTGAGCAGGCTTCGGATGTTTCAGAGTCTTCAGCTGAAGACTTGCAGGAGTACTCTCCTTATTCTGATTCTGATGCAGATGACTCCACTCCTTCTGCTTCTCCTCCAGAGGATTTTTCTTTTTCAGAGACACTTCATTCTATGAGGGAACATTTTAAGTGGGAAGGTCAGGACTTCTCTGATTCTCGGAAAAG
The DNA here is from genome assembly GCF_019279795.1 of Protopterus annectens. NCBI lineage: Eukaryota > Metazoa > Chordata > Ceratodontiformes > Protopteridae > Protopterus > Protopterus annectens. The sequence goes on from NC_056748.1 coordinate 325,905,074, forward strand.
GCTTAGGGAATTTTTGCTGTTACCCCAGCATAGGCCCTTGGCTATACCCCTGTTCTGGATGTTGTGGAAGATGTGTTTGCAGAGGCTTCACTTAATCCTGATTCTCTGCCTCCTGCTCCTGTTAAACCGGATAGGTATTACAGGGTGCCTGAGGCTCATAAATATCTTTATAAGAGTCCTAGGGCGGACCCAGAAACTATTAGTCAGGGACCTAAGGGTGTCAAGGCCTCTGTTGTAAAAATCCGGTTCCTCTAGATAAAGAAGCCAGAGCTTTGGATAGATGGGGAAAGAAGGTCTATACATCTTCTACCTTAGCTATGAGGGCTTTGAATTGCCAGTTTCATATGTTGAAATATCAAAACTTTCTTCTTTCTCAATTGAAGTCTAAGGTGGATGCACTGGCGGAAGGCATTGAGTGTAAAGAATTACAAGATTTGGTGCATGTCTCTGAACAGGTGGGTAAGCATTCATTACAGTGTGGTTTTGATGCTGTGCAGGCCTCGTCTAGGGTGGCTGCCACTGGCTCAGTTCTTCGCAGGCACGCCTGGCTGAAGGATCAGAATTTATCTGACCATGTTAAGACAAGGATTTTGGATGCTCCTTTGCAGTCTGATGTGTTGTTTGGTTCACCTGTGGAGTCAGTCTTGAAGAAAATGGAAGACAAGGCTAAGTCTATGCAGGCTGTTAAAGATTTTTGCAAGTTCAGCCTCCAAGTTTAGTAGGAATTGGCCTGCTAAGGGGTGGACGTATCCTTCTTATGATTCTCAGTCTAGGGGTAGATCTAGACGTGGTAGGGGCAGAGCTCAGAGTTCTTTCAGACCTAGAACAGGAGTTCACCTGCACAATCTTCGGTGAGGGCAGGGGCCAGTCCTTTCGTAAACAGGCCCAATGACCTACTTTTCAGCTGCCAGATCCTTCTTGCCTGGCAGCACCTTTGGGAGGAAGGTTAGCACTCTTCAAGGAAAATTGGATGTTGATTACCCAAGACAAATGGGTATTGGATATCATACACCAGGGTTACAAGTTTTATTTCCATACCTTGCCTCCTTTCAAAGGCATGCCGGACGTTCCTCCTCAGCAAAGACTAGAGGCTCACAAACAAATTTCTCTACTACTTCAAATAGGGGCCATACAACCGGTCCCTCTGCCAGAAGTGGGCCTAGGATTTTATTCTCGCCTGTTTCTAGTACCAAAGAAAGGAAACACGTGGAGACCAATTTTGGATTTATCTATCCTCAACACATATCTGGACATTCCCAAGTTCAAAATGTTGACGTTACAACAGCTTTTACCTCTGCTGGGCAAAGATCACTGGATGGTGACTCTGGATCTCAAGGAAGCTTACCTTCATGTTCCTATCAGGCCCAGTTGCAGGAAGTATCTGCGTTTTCGGGCTGGGACTTCACATTATCAGTTCTCTGCATTGCCCTTTGGCTTATCTACTGTGCCCAGAGTGTTCACGAAGGTTCTGGCTCCAGTGGTAGCTTTCTTCAGGTTAAGAGGAATACAAATCTATCCTTATTTGGACGATTGCCTGATTCTGGCCCAAGAAAGGGACGAACTTCTTCATCATTTACAGTATGTGATGGCAGTGTTAAGATGCCTGGGGTATTCTGTGAACGAAATAAAGTCCAGTCTAGTACCCTCTCAGGACATGTGCTTTCTGGGTGTGAGACTGAATACAGCATCCCAGATGGCCTTTTTGACCCCGGACAAACAAAAGAATCTTTCTCTTTACTTCCACCAATTGTCTCGTCAGTCCAGGCTGACTGCAAGGACAGTCTTTCAAGCCTTGGGGTTCATGGCATCTTGTATTCTGGTACTTCCCAATGCCAAACTGCATATGAGGAAGCTACAGTGGTATCTCAAGAATGTATGGACACAGCACTGCCAAGATTTGGACACTGTCATTCAGATAATACCTTGCATTCAAAAGGAATTTTTGTGGTGGGCTCAGGAATGTCACCTAAACAAGGGACTCTCTGTGACCCGGCCAGAGGCGAGTCAGATTTTAACGACAGATGCCTCAGACAAAGCTTGGGGAGCTCATCTAAATGGAAAATGGGTACAAGACACGTGGCCTGCCAGACTTCAACATCTACATATCAACTTGAAGGAGATGGCAGCAGTCCAATTTACATTGATAGCTTTCAAGGATTTACTTCTTCCAGGGCAGGTGTTGATTCAAACAGACAACACAACTGTCATGTGGTACATCAACAAGCAAGGGGGAACGCATTCTTATCCTCTAGGCAGGCAAGCAATGATTTTGTGGGAGACTGCTCTCAGTTTACAGCTAAATCTTCAGGCAAGGTTTCTGCCAGGAGCACAGAACTCCTTAGCAGATGTGTTGAGCAGACAAATTATGGATCCCCACGAGTGGAAATTGGATCCTCATGTATTTCAGAGATTGACAGTGTTATGGGGAACTCCAGACATAGATCTGTTCGCTTCTCCACTAAATTACCAGCTGCCAAAGTTTTGCACAAAAAGGTTTCATCCCACAGCTTGGAAAGTGGATGCTCTCTCATTCAATTGGAGCAATCTTCACGTGTATGCCTTTCCACCTCTGCCTCTCCTCCCAAAGGTACTGCTGAAGGTCAGACAGGACAAGCCAAACATGATTTTAATAGCTCCAGATTGGCCTCGACAGCACTGGTACCCATTACTGAGAAGTCTGGTACAGGAGCCTCCATGGCCTTTGCCTTCGATTCCTCACCTGCTGTCTCAGGAGAACAGTCATTTACTCAATGTCAAACTTCACTTTCTACATCTGACAGCCTGGCATATTCTGTTTTAAACCCTGGAGGGTCTCAGCTTCCACAACAAGTTTTGAATGTTATTTTGGAGGCCAGAAGGCCTAGTACAAGGAAAGTTTACGCAGATAAATGGAGGAGATTTTTATTTTGGAGTACAGCAAAGGACTTTGATGTTTCTAAACCTAATTTAAGTGTTGCGCTTCAATACCTTACTGAGTTATTGGACAAAGGTTTGTCCTTCTCCTCTATAAAGGTTCATGCTGCAGCAATTTCTGCTCACTATGACTGTGACCCACCATTATTTTCTCAGCCTTTGTTTAAGCAATTCCTTAGAGGGGCAAAGAATATAAGACCCCCACGCAGAGCTCCTACTCCTGCTTGGGATCTCAATTTTGTGTTGGAGAAACTCACTCTACAACCTTTTGAGCCTGCAGCATCGGCAGAGTTGAAATATTTATCATGGAAAACTGCTTTTTTGTTGGCCATTACCTCTGCGAGAAGGGTTTCTGAATTACAGGCCCTTATGGCAGTTGAACCTTTCTTAATTTTCCACAAGGATAGGGTGTCTTTATGCATACTAACCCTTCTTTTATGCCTAAAGTGGTTTCTAGTGTGGCTTTAAACCAAACTATTCATTTGCCTACTTTTTATGCAAACCCCAAAATAAAGGGGAAAGGATTTTGCACACTTTGGATATACACAGACAGTTGCGATATTATTTGAGCAGAACTAAAGGGTTCAGGCAGTCTCAGCAGTTGTTTGTTTCTTTTGCTTTGGGTTCTCAGGGCAAACCTGTTTCAAAACAAACTATTTCTAAGTGGATTGGTTTTGTATTGCTTTCTGTTATTCCCATCATGGTAAGGAGATTCCAGCTGGGATTAGGCCTCATTCCACTAGGGCTACTGCCACTTCTACAGCTTTTTAAGGGGTGGCTACTAAAGATATTTTGGAAGCAGCTACTTGGAGTTCAGTGCATACTTTCTCTAAGCATTACCACCTTCCACTTTACTCTAAATCTAGGGCTGGATTTGCCACTGCAATTTTACAGGGCATTTTGGCAGCTCCTAATGCTTTATAGCTTTGCCATCCTCCCTTACCTCTGCTTTGGGATTCTACCCATATGTAAGGACTGCAGCAATGTGAGATGAAGAACATAGTACAGTTTTGTACCTACCATAAATGTAGATGTTCGAAGATCCACATTGCTGCAGTCCAATTTACCCTCCCTCCTTCCCCTCTGTTGTTGAAGGTGGTGGTGTGGTTTGTGTTGTACATATTGTAAATATGGTTAGTGCACGGGTGATTGGTTAGTTTTTGCTGGTTTTTGGCTTTGGCCTTTCTTGTTAGGGCCTTCTGACATCTGGGGCAAGAAAAGACTGAGGAAATTACATCGGTCATGCGCTTTTGTACCCTGATGTCAGTTTTAAGCACCTTGACCGACGTCAGCCTAATACTTTGGTATTCGGGCTGACCAAGGACAGCGGACTACCCATATGTAAGGACTGCAGCAATGTGGATCTTCGAACATCTACATTTATGGTAGGTACAAAACTGTACTATCTCAATGTTCAGGATGGTCACAGTCCAGTCCATTCTACCCTTCCTGAAAATGACGACTGGATGTGTTCAATAGACCTGAAGGACGCATACTATCATATGAAGATGAACAGGTACTCCAAATGGTATCTTTGTTTCAGGCTGGGGGCAGTCATTATCAGTTCCAGGCACTCTCAAAACGGCACAATGAATAAACTAAATAAAGAAAAAAACACGCTCTTGAACTAATCATACCACAGAACTTTTAATACAAAATAAAAGAAATAAAATCCACTAGGTACACAGTATAATAAAGCGTTTTTCGTGTAGTCCTTGACTTAATGGCCGTACCACTTTAGTATTCTTTTGTCCTAATTTTGCATAACTTGTTGACCCTTATTCTTTGCCTTACATAGTGTGTATATAGATATACACTACACTTTCTATTTAGCACGTCCATCACATTATATAATAAGATATACACTTTTATTACATGCAGTTTTATCACACACTTACTTATTTTATTTACAAAATAAACAAGACCCCTCGAATTTAAGGCGGCTTGGTTAATGGTGGTCTCACAGTTTTGTAAAATTGGTTACCTTTTGCAGAATTGTTCACTGTATGAAGCGTTGACTAAGTTCATAGGATAGTCCACAGTAGACGCAATTGAGAATACAGGGTATAGTATACCAAACATAATAATTGTGAATATATATATATATATATATATATATATATATATATATATATATATATATATATATATATATACTCACATTTACGTAGGTATAAACACATATACACATGCAAAATTTTTTACATAACTTTAATATTGAAGTGTGGAGGACAAATAAAATTTTGCATTTATATTTTTATATATATTTTTATATTTATATATCTATATATTTGCACATATGTTTATGGTTTTATAATATTTGATATTTTATATCCAAACAGTATTTGGGAGTTGAATTATTGTGCTGGTGGAACCAATTAACCATTTTATTCCTTAATTGCTCATTGACTAATTAGGAAGAAGTATTTAAGGTATTGGAGTTGTATACATTGTATCTGATGAAGTCTAGTCAAGGACTAGATGAAAAATGCAGTTCAGGGAACTGCCGTTTGGTCTCACCACAGCCCCCCAGGGTGTTAACTAAATATATGGCAGTAGCTGCAGCTCATCTCAGACTGCAGGGATTCCACGTCTTTCCTTATCTGGACGAATGGCTCCTAACCGCTTCCACCAGGCATCTACTCACTCAAGCCAGGGACTACCTATTATGGCTTGCTTTCATCCTAGGTATAATGGTCAACATGCAGAAGTCCCAACTGTTGCCGGTTCAACTGATGGATTTTATCGAGGCATGTTTAGACACAACCTAGACCTTGGTTTTCCTTTACCCTGACAGAGTGTTGACCCTCAGGTGCCATGTCTCCCAGATTCTAGCAAGGCCCAAACCTCCAGCAAGATTGGTGCTCAGGGCATTGGGCTTGATGGCTGCCACAGTAATGGTATTACCAACCGAACAGTTGCACGTATGAATAGTACAGTGGATGTTGTCAGTCCAATGGTCTTTACACAGTCACACAATGAAACATCCTATTATGCTTTCATGTGCATGCAAGGATTCTCTCCTGTGGTGGCTACACTCTCTGGACATCACCCAAGGCCTTCCCTTTGTTCTTCCTCCGCCACATGCCACATTGACCATGGATGCCGTCCAGACGTGGGGGGCTTTTTCTGGGACCAACTGTTCAAGGCATGTGGCGCCGCAGGAGACCAAATTGTATATCAGTGTCCTGTAGATGATAGCATTTCTTTTAGCATTACAAGAACTACGCAGTTTTCTATCTCTAGGGATGAATGCGATCCACATGGACAGTATGTCTGTGGTGTGGAGCATCAACAAGCAAGGGGGGAACCAGATCATACCCACTATATCGAGAAGCAATGAGAGTGTGGCAATGGATGATCTCCACAAACCATTTTCTAACTGCTACACACATTTTGAGGCAGTCCAGCATTCTAGAGGACAGGCTGAGCACAGTTTTACTGATGCCTCATGAGTGGTCTCTAAATCAGTCAGTGGCAAACATGATCTTCCTCAAATGGAGTCAGCATTGCTGCCATCTCTTTGCTTCCTCACACAGCAAATGCAGCAGGTTCTTTGCCTTGAACCCCCCCTCAGGGACAGTCACCAAGAGCTGATCTAGTCCATGTGTGGCCCTCCAGTCTACTTTATGCACTTCCTGCATTACCACTGATCCCCAAATTTCTTCAGAAAGCACATCGGTTAAAGAGCAAAGTGATCCTCATTGCCCCCTTTTGGCTTTGCTGAGTCTGGTTCACCTTCCTTTGGTCTTGCCTGGTTTGCCCTCCTTGGACACTGGAGCCTCTGCCAGATCTACTCTCCCATCCCTCAGGGCAAACTCAACCGGACCTTCAAGTCCTAAAACTGACTGCATGGTTTCTCCAATTCCAGTGATGGCTAGACTTCCCAGGCTTTCATCCCCAGTCCAAAAAATTTTGATTTCTTCTCATAAATTGTCAGCCAGAAAGATCTACAAGAACAAATGGAAGAGCTTCTCCATTTGGGCTCAACAGAAGTTTATCAACCCTTTTATGGCTCCTGTTCCAGTGGTAGTGGATTTTTTTGGTCATTCTTTTCTAAAATGGAGCCAGTTATTCCACAGTTAAAGTCCAATTGACAGCTATTTCAAATTTTTATGTTGCAGAAAATTCTGCCTCTAACGTCATCAGAAGTTTTTAAGGCCTTCCTCAGAGGTACCTTTTTGCTTCATTCTCCAATCAAGGTCCCTACTCCCCCTTGGGACTTGACTTTGGTATTACAGGCATAGTGCACCTCCCTTTTGAACCGGTTCCCTTTTGAACCGGTTGCTAAAGTGGAGTTGAAGTTTCTGGAACTCTGCCTTTTAAATAGCCATCACTTTAGCAAAGAGAGTTTCAGAACTGCATGCCCTTTCATCTAAACCTCCTTATTTAATTTTCCACACAGACAGAATATCTCTTCGAACTAACCCATCCTTTTTACCAAACGTTGCTTCTGAAAACAGTATCAGTCTGTCAGTTTACCAGTTTGCTTTCCTAAATTTCAGAACAAAGGAGAATACATGCTACATCTTCTTGATGTACATACGCAGTTGTGTTTTTATCTGGGCAGGACCAAAACCTTCAGGAAATCTGATCAACTGTTTGTATCTTTTTCAGATATTAAAAAAGGGACAGCAGTTACCAAACTGACCCTGGCAAAATGGTTAAGTGATTGCATTTCCTTCATTTATTCTTTGAAAGCTATTCCTTTGCCTGGATCTGTCAAAGTTCACCTCACGAGATCCATGGCCACTTCTCAAGCCTTTTGTCAGTTGATGATATTTGTGCCATTGCCTCCTGGTCATGTTCCATACATTTATTACACATTATAAATTAGACAGTACTTCCACAAATGGGGCAGATTTTGGCTCTGTGGTGGTCCGGAATATCCTCCATGAGTGCCAGCCTAGGTTATTGTAGCTAGGGACTCTGCCCCACAGGTGGGGGAATGAATGAAAATTGACCGCATCAGATTAAGATGTTATACCGTTCCATCTGTGTTGTCTATTTTCATTCTTACTTTACTTTCTCCCTGTCCAATTCCTAAAAGACCTGGTGGAGGTTCTCAGAGGAATCACAGTTCTCTTTTTTTTTTTTTTGAGCTCCTGAAGTACTTGTCTCCATTTTATTTATTTATTTTTTTTTTTATTTTACATTTTTTGACCGGGATAGTCGGACTGGATTCATGTCCATTTTCAGCAGAGGCCTGGGGAGAAAAGCTCCAAGATAAGCAGTTAAGATTACAGGTACAATATATACAGTGGTTACATACTTAACAAGTTATACAAATTCCAAGGCTAGAGATAATCCCGGGTGTAAGTCCGGATTAAGTAACACAACTAAGCTAAATTATAGTTATTAACTCATAGTAAAGGAGAGTTAGTCTGGTTTGATACATTGACATACCAGTTTAGTGTCAAATATTCTTTGAGTTATATCCTAAATTGATTCAGGGTGGTAAATAAAGTAATATCAACTGGGAGTGCGTTCCAGGATCTACCTGCAGAGTTGGCAAAGAGAAAGTCACCGGCTGAGTTATTAGTTTTGATAGGCTAAACTAGCAGTCTGTTAGAAGATCGAAGAGATCTGGGATTGTTATAGAGGGTGATAATGTTTTTTAGTGCAGGAGTATTGTCCCGATTGTAAAGGATTTTATATGCCATAATCAGTTGGTTATACTGGATCAAGCTGGGTAGTTCTAGCCACCCAAGCTGGTTTAGATTGATATAGTGGTGTGTCCTATAAGGCAGACCAGTGGCAAATCTGGCAATGTGGTTGTAGCAGATAGTTTGAGGACAGACTTGTTTAAATTAGAGAGTAAATGGGATGCATACAGAAGAGTTGAAAGTAGGTGAGAGCGAGCTATGGCACTTCTAGCTGGTGGGGGTTAAGAAGGCTTTTATCCTGTAAAGTGACCCTATTTTTTTTATTGATGGTTTTGATGGTTTGATTAACATGCAGGTCGAATTTAAGATGGTTATCTATGATACCTAGTAGTTTTGTAGAGGTGTCTGGGGAGATTATAGTGCCTTTATTAGATTTTATGGTAAAGGTAAATGTAGTAGACTTATGAGCTGGTGAGAAAAGTAACAGTTTTGTTTTTTTAGGATTTAAGATCAGGCGACGACCAGAAAGCCAGTTTTCTATTATGTTGAAGGTGTTCTGGGTAGCGGACCATAGTTTTGTCTGAGATGTGGCCGAGCAGATCAGGGTGGAGTCGTCAGCTTATTGGATACAGCTGACTTTTGGGATAACAATATAAAGGTCATTGATGAAAATGGAGAACAGAAGGGGCTCTAGTATAGAACCCTGGGGTACACCAAGGGAGCTGGGTAGGAGGTTAGATAGTTTGTTTTGCCAAAGGACAGCCTGCTGTCTACCACTCAGGTAAGATTGGAACCATTGAAGGGCTTTAGTATCTAGACAGAATGTTTTCAGGATGTGGATTATAAGTTGGTGATCAACCATATCATATGCCTTGGAGAGATCCAAGAAGAGGGCAGAAAATATGTTATTGTTGCGATTATGGTTTATGGTGTTGGAGAAGGCTAGGAGGGCTGAAGTAGTGCTGTGTTGAGGTCAGACGCCATGCTGGGAGTCTGCCGTAAGGTTATTCTGAATTAGGTGGTGCAGCAGTTCCAAGCAAAGGCAAGTCTTTGTTTAAGATAAAGAATCAGAATTGACCAAAAACTGCTGTGAAACTGTAAGTAATTTCTTAACCATTTATCAAATGGAAAAACAGCATAACCTTGTATCTGTAGGCTACTGTGCTCTCAATTAAATTAACAAACACACACAGTATTTCATGAGTTATGGATACTATTTGCTAACAGAAGGGAGTAAAAGAGAAATGGAAGAAGGTGTGTGTGTGTGTGTGTGTGTGTCTGTGTGTGTGTGTCTGTGTGTGTGTGTCTGTGTGTGTGTGTCTGTGTGTGTGTGTCTGTCTGTGTGTGTGTCTGTCTGTGTGTGTGTCTGTCTGTGTGTGTGTCTGTCTGTGTGTGTCTGTGTGTGTGTGTGTGTCTGTGTGTGTGTGTGTGTGTCTGTGTGTGTGTCTGTGTCTGTGTGTGTCTGTGTCTGTGTGTGTCTGTGTCTGTGTGTGTCTGTGTCTGTGTCTGTGTGTGTCTGTGTCTGTGTCTGTGTGTGTCTGTGTCTGTGTCTGTGTGTGTGTGTGTCTGTGTCTGTGTGTGTGTGTGTCTGTGTCTGTCTGTGTGTGTGTCTGTGTCTGTCTGTGTCTGTGTTACAAGCCAAAGCAGAGTGCTCTCCAGGGGATAATGAATATTACCTCAAACAGACGCATACACAAAGTTAATTTTAGCTGTTTGTGTTTGCAGACATTTCAGACCCGGACTGCGCTTTTCATGTAAGAATGTATCCACTGGTCTGGTTTAAGATAAAGGTGTTATTGCAGCCAATTACTTACAGTGGTGTTAGGTTGGAGAGACACTGAGCTCTTCATGGGGCCTGTAGCAGGGTGGTTGTAGTTTTTCTGTTTTTTTCTGCCTAGTGAGCTTATCATGATAATTTACAGATAAAGGTATATTGCATATCATATGCATATGTTACAGGCAAACTAGATCTGAGGTAATCTGGGAGAATGAGGCATTATAGGAGAAAGAAGAGGAGCCGGAGCTTCAAATCTTCAGCTTGGAAAGTGGTCAAATCAGATCCGAGGTCAGATCTGGAACCCAGAGGTGGAGGAAGAATAAAAATTGACAGCACAGATGGAACATTATGGTAAGAACATAACTTTTTTTCAAGTGGTAGACTTAATCAAATGAATTTCCTGGATTTATACTAGCAACAATACGCTATCTTGACTTCCAAGATGGCTGCACATTGAGTAACCGCTTAACTCTAGCTCTCCCAGTATGAAAACAGAAACTCAACAAAGACCACCAGTAGATGTTTGTGTTTATAGGTAAATTTCAGTAACAGGCTTGTAAGTGTACTGCTTGTATGGCGGGGAAAAAAGAAATACAGAAAAGCTGGAAAAAAAAATCTGCAACAAAAGTGAGGAAGAAGCACTGACTGGAGAAAGTTGTGCAGCCGTTCAGCAGAAAGCTATATAACCTCCAGACATGACTTCCAGTAACTTGCAAGAAGGTATACGACAACTCTACACAGACCTCGTTAAAATAAATGAAAGACTGATGGAGTATATCAACACAAACAACAAAAGGCTGGAAAAAATGGGAGTAGCTTTAAACAGATATTCAGATGAGGTGATAAAGCTGAAGAAATCAGAGGTTGAAATTAAGAAAAGGCTGTCTGAATATGAGACTGCTCAGGAAGACATCTTTCAAAAAATAATAGAATTAGAGGACAGAGCACATAGGGAAAGCCTAAGATTTTCAGCTATACCAGAGAAGCTGGAAGAAACAGACTGTATTAATTTTATGAAAGCGCAAATAAGCAACTTGACTGGTGTTCCACAGCAGGAGCTGTTACTTGAAAGGGCACACCACGTGTATGCTCCAAATATGAAAAAGCAGCCTAGACCTTTTAATAGTGAAAATGCAATCCTACCCAACCGAAGGAGTTGATTCTGACAAAACTGTGGCAGAAGGACTAAGTGCTAAAAGTGGCAGACAGCAGTGTTTGTGGAGAGTGATTACTCATTATACACCAGACAGAAGAAGATTTATTCCACTGTTCAGGGAATGTTGAGACACAGGCATGAGATTCAAACTGCTGTACCCAGCTGTCTTCAAGGTATTCTTCCCTGGAGGGACAAAATCATTTTTTGATGGAGTATATGCTGAAGAAGAAATACAAAAGTTTGCCCTGTGACACCCCACCACTGGACTGGTAATCAAAGAGCCTCAATCCTCACCACTGGCACAAGTGTGGGACATACATTGGGAGAATGACAGGTGCACACACTATTTCCAGATGCAGCTCTCTGCATCAAGTGCAGTTTCCCTTAAGAGCACACACAGATCACAATCAGTCCAGGGCTGGTTTCTCACTCTTTCTCCAGATCCCCAGTAAGACTGCCTATTGACACAGCTATAGAGTTGAGTCCTTAGCCAAGGTTTCAAGCCAAGTTCTCAACACTGTCTGTCCAACCAGTGCTTCGTGTCCCTGCCCAAGTATCCGACACACCCACACACACACACACACACACACACACACACACACACACACACACACACACACACACCTGGCACAGGTTTATTAGCTATGCCCCCTTCATTGCCACCAGAACCCCTCATCAGCTGCTTTAAGGCCCTTAAGGGTGTCCAGTCTTACTGTGTAATGTTACTATCAATATAAATGGTAATTTGACCAAGAGCAAAGCTATTAGAGTGGCCCACAGTGTCAACAAATAAATATGCAAGTACTCTCAGAACTTAAATATCTCTTGACAGATCAGCCACAATAAAATGTTTAAATATGTTTAATAACAAATAATAAAAGAACAAGACAATACTAAATATATATTTACAGTGATGTCAGAGTTCAAAATCACAGGAAATATTTAAAACAACATTACAAGGCAATCTCAAATAAATAAAGAAAATGTCTAACTCTTTGCTATATTCTTGACTAAATCTGAGATAATTATACTGTTCCCTAGACTTACTGTAGAGCAAGGCAACTGTGTGATGAATGGGTCTTCTGGTCAGGCCCAAGACAGACTACAGCATGCTCGCTCTCTCAGAGAGTTCTTAAATTAATATCTCAAATATTACTGCTGGGATAGCTTGCAGAATGACATAATTTCTTGTCATCTGACTCTATCCTAGGTAAACCCCCACACTGTTGAAAGCTAGCAGTATTTAGCATCCACCTGTGAAAATACATAAACAAGGACTTTTCCTCAGATCATTGGCAAATGGTGGAAGTCCTAAAACAATAAAACACTTCCAAGACAATACAGAAAGCTCCTTAGTTTTGGACATTGTGTCTCCTTGCTGCACTAAAACTGAAAATCACCATCTTTTTTGTAGCCTAGCCATAATGTGATTTAATTTCAGCAATTTTTCTGAAGGTTTCCAAGTTAACCTTCTGTATTCCAGTTTCCCCTGTTACACTATTGTAACTGTTTAAATGTATATATTTTGTGTTCATTTCTGTTCTATTCCAGTAGGGTACACTGTGGATACATTTCAAACAGCACTTTGTAAAATACCTCTTCAGCACATGTCTGTCCAAACTATCTTATATGACATACTACAGCTCTGATACATTAGTAACAAAAACATCTTGTATGAATCACATTGATATTCACAAATGATACATAATTATATACAAAATTCCAAATAGCTGGGCTGGCAGTATTTCCTTTCATGACATACTCAACAAAAATTAAACTGTGAAACAGAAGGGGATGCTGCTTCTTGTTCTTCTGGAAGCAAAGACCACAGAGAGATTGTACCTGTGAAACTTTTTACACTGTTTCACTGGAAAATGATGGAGAGAAGGAAGGTTCATAGGTTCATAGGTTCATAGGTTCATACTAGGCTATCTGCCCGAGGGCATTTACAAGCCTAGCCCATCGTTTTGTGGCTTACGCCACCCCTTTAGTATGGGGAACTATACCCATTATTTTGCTGTGCCTCTGTCGAGCCACTAGAGTTGACTAGAAGAAGGGAGCACTAGAGTTGACTAGAAGAATCTAGAGTACATTGGAAATAAAGCAGTGACATGATTTGGGAGATGGAAATGAACAGTAATAAAACCAGTAACGTAATTTGGTATTACAGTGCAGTAATTATATTTGACAAATATGACAGAACAAAAAAATCTGGAAATATTGGACTTTTCCAGAATCTGTTGGACTTGTGGGGCGGCTCTAAAGTATATGTCCTACATCATGTCATTAATATTTGAAAAAAATGCTTTGGGGAGGGGAAGAGAACATTTGTTTTTCATAATATTATTATTTTTGTGGTGTATAGTTCTCTTTGCATGCTATAAAGTAAAGTTTTCTAAATTATTTTTAAGAGTAATGGATTGTAAATTGGTGGTGCTGATCTTTTTTTCTCCCTTTTCTCCCTTCTCTCTTCTTCAGTTTTAAGAAATGTAGGCACTGCAATGTAAAAAAAAAAAGCTTGGTTAAAATATCACGACAGATGAAAAAAATGATGTGTTTTTTATCATTCTTGCATGGAGAATGACCGGATTAAGGACCTTAGATTGATTTAGTAACAAGTTTTAAGAGAAAGCAAGTAAATGAAAAAGAATCATGAATATTATGAGGCTTTTTTCTAAGCAAATTAATGTATACTTAGTAGCAATTCTGTATCTGGCCCTCATCTCCACATGGAGAAAATCTGATTGAGAAATTGATTACAGTCTGTTAGAGAGTAATTGGCTGGTGAAAAAAAAAAGAAAATAGAAACTGGCTAGGAGATAATGTTCTCTGAAAGCATTCAGGGTTTTCTTAGCTGGGAGAGCTATAATGATAAAATAAAACCAGTTAGGACTTACTAGAAGCACAGGCTGCACCATGTGTCATAGCATGGATAATCTTTCCTTTAGGTTAACTCAGGTCTGCAAGTGTGGCTGTCAATTTGTGACATTTGTTCCATTTAGGAGGGTAAAACTTCAATATTTGAAGATATATATAGTTTTGTGTGTTAGTATTAAATTAATAGGTTTTAGGGGGTATTGGGGCTTGCTTGTTTTTTTTTCTGTTTGAGGGCTTTCAATAAAACAAAAGTTTTGTAAGGTGTGACATAGGCTGAAATGGACAAGAAACAACTATATAAAAATTCAACCTGCCGCAAAGTGTATGCATGTAACACAAAAGTTGGAACTAGACATTTAACAAAAAGGTGTTATACATAAAAGGTAGGAATAATAACTTTTTAATACAATGATTTCTGTAATGTTTGTAGATGTCAATGATTTTACAGATACATTCGAAAAAGAAAGAATAGTGAACTATATGTAGTGTGTAAATAGTTATGTTACAGGGGACACACTTGGAAAGAACTGAACATGTGAATGTGATAAAGAAATGTTTTCAGGATGGTTATTTAGTGGAATATCTGGGACAAAGGAAAAAAAAGATGTACTTGTGTTAAGTGCAAGAGGAGCTCCAATAGTGATAAAAAAGATAATGGCTAATTTGTAGTGCTAAGGGACTACAAACAAAGGAGGAGGATTACACTGGCATGTATTTATATTCCATCTAAATCTGCTGTAATGGAGCTTAAGAAAATTCTGGGAGAAATCATTTTTCAACGAGGAATATTACTTACAGGTGGGGACTGGAATTTGATTTGCAGCAGTGAAGATGTGTCTGGAGCCCAGAAGGGAAAGTATAACAAAGGAGTGCAGATTTTTGAAGAAATTTATGGAAATATTTGGCATGGAAGATGTGAATTTACATATTATTCCCCAAGATATAAAAATCTGGGCTAGGCTAGACAGAATTTACATTTCACAGGAACATGTACATTTAATTTAAGGTCTTGATATGCACCCAGTAACTATTTCAGATCATGTGTCAATAATAATTAAAATAAAAGAACACAGGGTAATGAAGTAAATATGAGACACTGGCACTTTCACACCTGTCTGTTGAAAAGAGAGGAATTTAAGGTATGGGTAGTGGAGATTATTCAGGAGCTATATGATAGGATGGAAAGTACTTCAGAAAATATAACTAGGGAGTGGGATAAAATTAAGGTGGAGTTTAAAAATAGGGTGGAAATAAAAGTAAGGGAGCTACGGTTAAGAAGTAAAAAGAATTATTTAGAGGGACTGACAAATGTTAAGGTATTGCCAAATAGGGGGAATCTCTCAGAACAAGATCATCATCAACTGCAGAATGCTAAGCAGAAAATAAGGGATTACCTCAATAATATACACAAGTTTAGAAAGATTGCTGTCAAGCAACTGTTTTTTGATAACACTAGAGCACAAAAACTTTTAGCATGACGACTCAGGCTACAGAAAGTAGAAAGGGCTGTCACCAAGCTTGGGGAGCCCTATAACAAGAGGTCCTGTAGAGGTATTAGAAATATTTTGGAAATTCTGTGAAAGTCTGTATGAAGCAGAGAATTGTGGAAATCAAGAAAAGATACAAATGGAAGTGTTATGGATGAATTAAGTTTACCAAGTTTAGAGGTAGATGAGGCTCACTTACCAACGGTTAGGATAGAAGGAGATGAAATAAAAATTGTGATGTATAGCCAGTCTATATGAAAGTCCCCGGGAATTGATGGTATTCCTGTGGAAGTTTGAAAGCTTGGAGGCAAAAAACTGATAAAAGATCTGGAAGGTTCTGTTTAACAGTATTTTAAGAGGAGGAGAACTGCCAACAACTTTGAGGAAACCAATGGCAGCTGTAATACCTAAAGAGGGTAAAGATCCATCAGCTCTAGCTTCATACAGGCCCATTTCTATACTAAACCGTGATTATAAAATGTCCATGTCTATAATGGCTAATTGACTGGCAAAAGTAATGCCAAAATTGATACATATGGATCAATGTAGTGTTGTGGAGGGGAGGCAAAAATTTGATTAACATTAGTAGACCATTGATGATCTAGAGGGAAACAGAATGTAAGAAAATACCATTGTTGGTGGTGGGTATTGATGCAGAGAAATTATTTGACCAAGTAAGCTGGGACTTTATGAAAGGGCAATGGAAGCATTTGCATTTCCTGAAAAAAGTTGATTAGGAGGGTGTATGAGGCATTGAAGGTGATAATTAAACTGGGTGGGGTCCTGTCTGATAATTTCTGCTTGAGCAGAAGAACCAGGCAGGAGTGTCCTCTTTCCCCTTTATTTGCATTATATTTAGAACCATTAGCAAAGAAAATAAGGACTCAGAAATTCAAGGATGTAATTGGTATGGTAGTCAAGAAAAGCTGGCTGTATTTGCAGATGATATCATTTTATACCTGACAAAACCAGAAAGAGACATTACAGTGTTATGGAACATTTTCAAACAGTTTCAAATCTTTTTGGGATACGGAATTAATGAAGCTAAAACAAAGCCAATAGTGGTAAATGATGTACCCACATAGGAATTGGTTGAGCAGTGTCCATATTTATGGGGACATGATAAAATGAAGTATTCAGGAGTATGGATTAAAAAGTATTCTTCTTTGGCAGCAAATGATATGTGGGAAGAGACTGAACAAAAGTTAATCAAAACAAAACTGAGAAAATGGAAGCTTTGTTGTATGGAAATGGATAGTAAGATACAAGCAGTTAAAATGTTTTTAGTCTCATTAGTCTTATACACAGGTCAGGCATATTTCTATCAACCAGAGGAGGAGAAGTGGATGGCAATTAATAAAGAGCTAAAAGTCTTAAGCTTGCGGGGGAAGATGGCAAGAGTCAAGTTGTATAAGCTGATTCTTCCAGTAGAACAGGGAGGATTGGGATTACCCAATTTGAAGGGATGTTTCACAGCTACATAGTTAAGGCTCCTATACATAGCACAAGCAGAAAACTATAATTCAAAGTGGAGAATGATGATGATGAAACGGGGGGGGGGGGCTCAAGAAACAAGGAGAGACTGGGATTTTGGATAAATAATCATACAGAATATTATATCCATAAAGTAGCAGAATTTATCCTAAGAGCTAAGGCAACACTGGAATGGAGAAAGGAGATTCTTCCAATAGAGATGACTGCAGTTAGGGATAGTGACAGTAGGCAAGAGGGGGGCTGGAATTTATTGGAGAAAATTGGCAAAGGAACCATGGTACTGAGAGCAAATAACTAGAGAGGGAAAGATGATAGAATGGGAAGACGCCAAGAATTTATTTGGACTGCAGGTTAGAGATTGCCTTCCCTATCAAGGATTGATATGAGAGTATAGGCAAAGAGAAAGAAATAGGAGGTCCTAAAAGAAAGACCAGCACTGGTAGAGTTTTAGTAGAATCTAGAACAGAAGCTGACATTAAAAAAGGAATAATTAGTAAAACATATAAAATATTTCATGATAACTATAAGAATTAATCAGAGGAGGTTAAAAAGGATTGGGAGAGAGAGACTGGATAAAGTAATTTGCAAAGAAACAATAGGAGGATGTATGTCTGTCTCCCAAATATGCATCCAGGACTGTAAGATTTACGGTTTTTGATTGAAAATTGCTGCATAGATATTTTTGTACCCCACGTAGACTGCAGAGAATTTTTCAACAGACAGCAAATGGTGGTGGTGTGACGGGGAAGAATGAGGTAATTGGGAACATATTTTCTGGGAGTGCTGTGAGTTGGTAGACTTTAAGGATTCCCTGCGGGATGCATTGTTAGAGATGTTGGGTGAGCAGATTGTTATGATGAGGAAGATGATTTTTCTCAACTACAATACAGAATTGGAATTGCCTAGACATGGTAAGGCCTTGCTATGTCAAATTATGGTGGTTGGCAAAAAAGCAATTACTAAAAAATGGAAATCATAATCTATATGGGATGCATTGTTAGAGATGTTGGGTGGTCAGATTATGATGAGGGAGATGATTTTTCTAAACTACAATACAGAACTGGAATTGGAATTGCTTAGACATGTTAAGGCTTTGCTGTGTCTAATTATAGTGGCTGGCAAAAAAGCAATTACTAGAAAATAGAAATCATTATCTGAACCAACTATACTAGAAGTATTGAATATAGTAACCGAGATAAAACAACTGGAATTGAGATCTTTAGAAAAGGTTAGGAGGAAATTATGTAGAAAAAATGAATTGTGGGAACAATACTTACAGGAGAGGAATGAGGTTTAAAAGAGGGCAGGATTTTTGAGCTATATCATGTTTGACTGAAGATGATTGGGTAGATTATAAGTGATGTATAATGTTTGCAGCTGAGAGTGTGCCAGTATGGTTTGTGATGTAAAATGCCTGGAACTAGGATTGTCTCAGTGTGGTTTGTTTTCATTTATGTAAATGTATGATTGCCTATGTCATAAGTGATGGTTTAATAAAGATGTTTCTAGTTTAAAAACGGGCAGGAATTGAATAATTTATGTAATGTTGCTTAGGTTATATGGTTTATAGCAGTATATGTGAAGTTAAGTATAATGTTTGTAAATGTGATCATATTAATACAGTCTGATTACTTTTATGTAAATTTGCCTGTGTCACAAGTGATTCAGTAAAGGTGTTTAAAAAGTAAAATATGCTTTCTTAATGCTGTTGTGAACTATTTAAATCAGAAAATACACCACATATTTATGAATTTAATTGGGGTAGGGCACTAATACCCATAGACCATTTTCAGGATTTGTCCAAGTATAGAGGTGTACACTGTACAGTGCAGGAAGACTCCAAGAAAGGCAGCTGTGTACACATGAAAGAGAGTGCATTGGAGATTACATATGTTTTATTATAGCAGAAGTACCATACTGCAACTGAAGCTCTGCTCAATATTTACAAGAGAAAACTACATTATTTACAGGTGTTATAAAACTACATTATTTACAGGTGTTATCTTACAGAGAGGATATCTGTTGTGTCAAATTGAGGTGTAATTACAGTTTGAGTAAACTTGATAACTCAATAGAGGAAGTATAGAAGGAATAGGGGACGGGGGGTGGTAAATGAAACTATTAAATCACATCCATTAGGCTTTCTAGCAAGAACACTTTGTGCAACAAGTGCATTAATTCCTGTTTGTATTATACTAACTTAGCTTTGATTTCTCTATAAACTGGCTAAAATATTTCAAAATATTAAATGATCATTGTCGCTTGTTTGTCTGTATTGCAAATAATAAGAAGGCTTGGGCTTTTGTTCAGATGGTTTAATATACAAAGTCAGGTTATTTTATCCCAAATGGCATTCTCAAAAATCAGGACTTACCAAACGGAGTACTAAAAGTAGTGAGCAATGATGATTTTTTTGTCAGGCTGAATTTGCCAAAATGAATTCTTTGCATCTATAACAGAAAAATAGTGGCATTTGGCATCAACGCTGCAACTTCTGTGACTGTGCGCATTGGATGATGAGGTCTTTTTAGCTCATTGTTCAAATCTCGTGGGTCATTACATATTCTGATGTCATCTGAGTTTTTCTTGTGAGCTACTACCATGGAAGATACCCATTCTGTTGGAGTTTCCACTGGATAAATCACACCTTGTTGCAGCATTTTATCCAACTCGGCTTTAACTCTGTCCTGCATGGCTATTGGAACTTTTTGTGCTGGCCTGATAATTGGACTGAACTCTGGGTCTAACTTCATGGAGTACACAACTGGAAGTTTGCCTAGTTTGTCTTGGGAAAGATCATAAGTAGAAAAAATGTACTAGGCAAAATTAGAGTAGTGGTTTTTTCAGATAACATGGTGAACTTCTGTGTTAAATTAAAGCAGTCCCATTTTCAAATTGTCTCGGAGCCCTAATAATGACCTGAACAGTCCTCTTGACCACATAAAATAATAAGTCGTAGCTCCTTCCAGCAGAGTAATATGATAGCACTACTGAGCCTTTGTTTTGAATCTCTTCACCTCCATAAGAAACAAGTTTCGTACACCTTGCCACATCAAGCCTTTCACCTTTGCATACTCTGGCAAATGTTTCTGCAAACATAACATTGCACTTGGAACCTGTGTCAACTTTGAGTTCTGTGGGTTTGCCATTTATCCGAACAGTACAAAATACTTCATTCTTTGCCCTTAAATCTACTGTATTGACCACTTCATGAAGCACTGACATACTTTCAACATAAAGAGTGAGGCTGCCACAGTATGATCAACTTGTTTCCTAAAATGTTACCTTTTAATAAAAGAATGTGAGCCTTTTGATATACAAAATCTTTTGATGATTCCATTTATTGCATTTGTGGCATTGTTGACCAAAAGCTAAACACTTCTCCCTTTTAGATTCATGATTACCACCACAATTACGACAGTTGGCAATGAAACTACATTGGGGGCCCATGCTTTTGAATTTGCTGACTCACTCTTACGCTTCACTGACACTGTGCAAAGTCTGTAATGTGCTAGAAAGTTCTGGGGTTTACCAGTGAGTGCTGCAGGGGTTACAGCTGCCATTTGCTTGGGCTTGTTTCTTTTAATAACGTGCTGTATACTAACATGAGCTTTATCACTGTGCCTGCTAGAGCTGCTGTCATTTGTAAGCGTGTGTGTGCTTTTCTGTAAGCTCGTATATCTGACATCTCAGTGGCCTTATTCAGAGTTAAATCACCGTCGCAAAGAAATCTTTCTCACAGCATCATCTTTTATACAACACAGAAGTCTTTCCTTTATCAACTCATCCCGTAGGTCACCAAATTTACACATTTTAGCTTTATTTCTCAGGTCAGTTGTATATGCTGGAAAAGTTTCACCAGGCTTTTGATCCCTTGTGTAAAATAAGTGCCTTTCCATTGTAGCATTTGTCTGGAGCTTACACATTTCTCTAAATTTACGTTTCAAGTACTCTGGGACCTCCCTTGACTTAGCCTGTACAACATTATGACGGTTTTCTCCCTCTCCAGTATAGACAGCAGATGCATGCACAAATAAACATTCCCTTTCTTTGGCTTCTGACCCAGCTAAATTAAGTAGAATAAATGGCTTTGTGCAGTCATCTTTATCAGAAAATGCAGCCTGTATAAAAATGTAGTGCTCTTGCTGAAACACTCTCCAGTTCTCAGCAATATTACTGTCAAACACAAGTGCACTGGGCTTTTGAAATCTGTCTGCCATCACCACAAAGTATATACAAACACACTGAAAATATGACCCTTGTAATTATGTACGAACAAACTGTGCTGTGAGCTTGCAACAACATTCAATGCACAATAAACTCTCTGGAACACTTTACTTTGCAAAATATGCCCTGTAATGGCTGTACTTTGTGAAATAGCTTTACTGTAATACTGCACAAACATGCGAACACTTTATACACTTCTGAAAAATCTGAAATCTTTGCTTAATGTGAAAATACATATGCTTTATGAAAATGCGGTCATTTCCCTTTATTTTATTCATTTTATGCAATTCCGACTTTATTTTGAATACTTTTATCAATATTGTACATATCTGTTTATGTGACTATCATTTAGAATGTTCTGTTATTCCCCTTTTCATATCTTATGAATAAGAAACAATGCTGAGCAAGATGTAATGTTTAAATTCATTTCTGACCTGTTTTGCGAACTTTTTTTAACCTCTTTTGGGGTAATCCACTCGTATACTCTCCTCCAACCATAGTCAAGTGCCTCTAATAGTTTTAGCCAAGCTGTTGCAAACTTCATGCCCCTTGGATATGCCGATTCTGACTTCAAGTCCTTTTGGATATGCCAGTTCTGACTTCATGCCCTTTAGACGTGCCGCTTCTGACACCATGTTGCTCGTTCATCTCTATTACAAATAATAAGAAGGCATGGGGTTTCGTTCAGATGCTTTAATATATACGAACACATCAGGATGGATAGCAGCATCTATAAATGTGAAGGAACTAACATACATGTTCACATCTCAACACCTAGCTATAAAATGGCAGTCAGACCCATATGTGCTCAGTATTTATACTGTAGTGCAAGCCCTTGGATAGCTTCTTAAAGGTATTAACACATACATATTGATCTGCAATCATCATATAATTTGTATCTATACTTAATCAATGATTACGTATTTTGTCTAATTTGATTTAATTATTTAGATTTTTTTTTTATAATTTTTGAAGATTATGCAATTATTAGTCTTAAAATGTTTTTTAGTATTTTGGAGCTTTTTTCTCCATACCATTGCTGAAATTGGGCTCCTACTCAGTCGAACTTTGCTGGTATTCAAATGTCAATAAGTAATGACAAGCATTCTCTTCAAATTGGCTCACTTGAACTTCATTAGTATGTTACATGGAAAGTCACACCTGCTGGCTATGTACAGTGGTTTTGCTCTCTTGTAGCCAGTAACTACTTTGATAAATGCAGGCTGGTGGCAGTTGAATGCAGACTTATTGAGTCTATCCAGTGTCTGTCACAAGATAGGTTTGACTTGACCATAACATACTCTCTGAAATACCAGGATTTAGCAATCAGGCGCTGATGAGATTAATTTTGTACTGTGGTTTCCTCAAACTCCCTTGTAAATAATGCACGTCTGAGTGGGTCAGCTAGAGTCACAGCCACCAGCAGTGGGTCTCAGCCTGTTCATAAAAAAAAGAAAAAAGGGGGGGGGGAACAAAGCCCGAAGTAATGAGGGAAAATAGTAATGGACTAAAAATAAAATCTGGGTCAGCTTGGTTTTGACAAGTATAATTAATTTAAAAACAGTGGGGAAAAAGATTATTAACACGCATTTGAAGAATTAAGCAAAGTAAATAACCGCAGTTTCTTCTGTCTTATTCTTAACCATTTACCACAACATTATACATTTTAGGGAAAATAGAAATTTGTGAAGTAAAACAGAGACATTCATGACTTGAGAGTATGCTTCCAGTCACTCTTGAAAAACTAGTGCATATATTTCTAACACACTGCATTTAGTAGAAAGGTGGACATTTTGGCACTAGGGCTATTTGGGAAGCATGTGACAGATTGTGTAACTCATTACACCTTGAAATTGATGCAGGTGTTTTGTGGTGGTTTCAAATCTGTATGGAGTCTTCACTGGTATGATTATGCTAAAGATGTTTTGTCTTTCATTTTGAGTTTCAGATTACACAGTGTAGTGTATGTGAAACTAAACACAACTAGGTAATAATGCATTGCTAATCTAATCCTTGAACTGCTTTGTACATCATTCCAGTCGTTCCACTGATGTTTTATAGGGTACACATGGAAGTGTTTCCTGGCTCTTTATGATAAGATTTTTTTTTGTCTCCCCTGCCTTTATTTTTACTTTGAGAACATGAAAAGTTTATTTCAAGTGGCTTAGTCTACATAAAGTATATCATGAATACATGACCTAAAACAATAGTATAGCCAACAAAATGGCTTAGTTGAAATTATGTTGAGGTGCTGTTCTCTCTCAAAATAGGTGACATAAAGTATTATAGTAGCTGTAGTGCAACATGTGATGACTGCAGTGCCACATCTCTCATGTTCTATGAATTAAACGCAGATAGTGTTTTGTAACTGCAGCAAAATTTGCATTGATCAGTCAAAGTAATTTAAAAAAAAATAGAGATCAACATGCTTCTTAAATGTTTAGAGCATATGTATCCTATATTATGGAGATATTTATTGTGTTTTTTTCAGTGAACGATTTAAAAAAAAATTGTATGTCACTTTTGTTGTCCAGTCCATTTGACTATTTTAATCGAGATGGCTATAGTACTATTTAAAGAAGCCTGTACAATGGTTTTGCTGTCTGAAATTTCATATAGTGACACAAGTATTAACCATTTGTATGTGAATTGCATCACAGTAGCATTTCTCCATTTCACTGTGTTTGAGTTCTTTTAATTTATTTTGTTGTTACATAGTACTAGCATTACTACTTATTTGTATTTTGTTTGTCTGTGTTACTGGTGGCCAATTCGAAAAAGAATTCAGCAGGGTCTGGTTCATAATCACCATCACAGTACCTTTAATACATTTTTATAATTGTTAAGGTGGTGAAGACTGGGGAACGGTAGATAGTTCAGATTTGTATTAGAATTTTGGAACAAGCCTGCTGTTTCAGAACCAAGTTTTTATGCAGACTTGGTAAAAAATAAAATGGCTGTTTCTTGTTTGGCACCTCAAGCTATGCTCCAAAATTATTGCAGTATTTACAACTTCTAATTGTATTTTTTTCCCCAAAATGCTAAAGAATGACATGTTAAGGGAACCCTGTGGTTTTACTCTTTGTATTTGTATGGACACCTTGTTTGCCTTTAGGGAAATGGAGACAATGGTGGTGAGATAAAGACTAAGGTAATACAGTGGTATAAGCTTTATTTTTGTGATTGAACGTGGATTTGCTACCTAAGCACCAAAATGGCAAGCAGGACAACTCTCAAAGGATGGAAGATTATATTGAGATACATTAATTTACAAGCAAGGGAATATGTGCTTATTAGATATATTGTTAAATAAATGATGATGACAATTCAGAATGAATTGGAGGTCTTGACATTTACAGCCGAACGAGTGCAACATGGCAGAGTACCTGTTATGGCAAATATTTGTTAAGATCTCTGATAATGAGGCTGTCATTAATGAGGTGCAAATTTAAAACAATAAAAAAATTGGAGAACAAAGACTTTTGGGTAGTAGGCATAACAACACCAGAAAACTTTTGTCCTCCAACTGATAGTGTTATCAGTCAACACAGTACTTCATAAAGTTTTCCAGTCAGAAGCTAAAGAAGAAAGCATTATTATTATTATTATTATTATTATTATTATTTTGTAAGAACAAAACATGAGGGAGCATTTTGCAAGCTACCCTACTTAGTTCAGAAGCTAAGCAAGAGAGAGCAGTCTCTGTGAGGAAATGGACCAAGTGGAGCACACAGTGAGATGAGCTAGAGATGACTGGGAGCATGACAGAAGGGACCTTGGAAGAGGTTATCAAGTTATTCCAACTCCAGTTGAAATCTTGGGGATATGTCATGCAATAGAAAGTAGATAAAGTGATTGTTTCTGACTCTCTTAGAATTATAAAGCTGAGAACTTCAGCAGATGTTAAAATTGTAGTGGTGCATTTTATTTTTGAAGTTGTACATGGTTTATGCTTGCAACAAATTTTGGTTAATAAATAGTGTCGATCTGTTAATATTTTATATTAAGATTAAAGAGGAAAAGTTTGTATTTGCATCATTGATAAAACTTTAAGAATTATGTTATTAAGTAAAGGTAGTTTTGTTGTCCTTATGGGCACAGTCCATTGCTTTGAAAAAGCTTTGAGTTATCTGACACTGCCAGTTCTGTAAGTAAGTTTTATGTGACTAAAGCATGCCAACATGCGTCAAGAAATGCTAAATAATTATTTTAAACTAATGTTTTTTTTTTAAATTCTTCAGGATGGAACAAAAGCCCTAGATGATTCTTTTCTGGGCCAATAGTGTATACAGGAGGCTTGAAAACAGAGCCCCCTTGCAGCCTTTTTGGAATACCACCTCAAGGTTATTGCAAAAGGTATTCCATATTTAGTTAAAGGTACAGCAGACTTCATAGTTTAAGCCAGGCAGATAGAGTTTGAGTGTGAATACAGGTTTAACAACTTTGGCTGTCATTACCCCCTGTATCTGTATTCTTACAATAAAGGTGTTGATATGTTGTTACATTCACTGCTGCAGTATTCTTAACAGATGGGGATTCCCTGCTGTGAAAGCCTGACATCTGGCCAGTCCACCAAAGCCTACCCTGTTGCTCTAAGGTATACTGAACGTAACCCAAATGCTCCTTGGGTGGAGTAGGGCATAAAGGTGACATTCAGATGTACCATCTACAGAACATCTTTGCAACCTGTTCAAATGTTTGTTTTTACCATCAGTCTGTTTGCCTATGTCCGTTTTTGCCAGCTGCATGCATTTTCATGCTACGGGTAATGCTTACACTTATTTGCTGACTCCTAGCAAGTTGCAGATAATTGCCCTGTTGGAATTCTTGGTTTCTTGCCTTTTTTGTGCTGTTTTGAGTTAATGTCATCCAGGAAGTGTAAATGCCAGTGGGGGGAGACAGATTCCTTATAAATACCACCACAATAAGTGTCTTTTTTGCCTTTGAGCTTCTCACGACCATACGTCTTGTTTTATTTTGTCGGACATTAGTCCTGAAAACCCTTTGCAGTTGGCTTTATTCCCTTTCCTTGTATCTTGAGAACCAGCAATTTAAGCTTCTCTCTAAAGATACAGTGGAATGAATCTCCCACCCAGAGGGTCAGCAGTTAGGGAAAAGAAGGTGAAAAAGGTATGTCTGGATTCTTCCACTGTCCGGCCTCTGCCTAGTGTCTCTCCTGAGGTTGTTATGAACCTGGAGGTTCACCTGGCTGTGTTGTCAGATTTCTCTGCAGTGACCAGGTTGGAGGCCTTTGAGGATCTGGCTGGCAGCATGTCTGAAGAGGTTTTGCAGGTGTCTATTTCAGATGTTCAGGGGGAGCCACTGTTGATTTTTTCCATGGGGCATAGGTCAGTTCCTCGGGTTTTAGAGGGGGGGGGGACGTTCCCTTAAAAAAGAAACAAAAAAAAAACTAAACATGTTTCTTCTGCTCCTAGGGATCCACAAAGTGAGTGTCAGGTCTTTACTTGGGGGGGGGGGGGTATTTACTGCTTTAATGTTGTTAAAGCCTCTTCAGGGGGTTTCAGTTCCTGCTCCTCCTTGGTCCTCTGTTCCCATCAAAAGGCCTAGAGAACAGGATTTTTCTGAGGAAGAGACTGATTCTGATAAATCCCCGACCTATTGTACTCAAAATCCTTCTCCTTTGGGCTATGGGTCAGAGGAGGAGGAATTTTAGTCCTGATGTTCCTTTTGAGGAAATTTCCTTTGAGGACACAATCTCTAGGATAATGGAATTTTTTCAATTGGATTGTGCTCAGGTCTTTGATATCCATAAGAGGCACTATGAGTTGCTGCAGTTGAATCTCCTAAACCTACAGCTGTTCCTCCTGTTTTGGCTTCTTTGCTGGATGCTTTTTCCAGTGCCTGTTATGCACTTGATTCTCTGCCTCCTGCAAGAAGCACAATAGGTTTTCTAGGGTACCCGAGGATTGTTATTTTTTGTACAAATGTCCTGCTGCTGACTCCTCTGTGGTGTCTGTAGCCTCTGATAAGCCGTCTCACTTGCTTCCTTCACCCAAGTTATTGCCTTCTGAGAAGGATAGCAGCACCATGAAAAGACTGGGTTAGAAGGTTTACATTTCTGCTACCCTAGCCTTTAGGGCTATTAATTATCAGACCCATATGTCTAGGTGTGTGTTGGCTCTTTTTCTCAGGCCTGTCAACTTCTTTCTGAGGGTAAAACTTCTGTTCTTTCCTTGCTAGCGACTTCCTCTCAAGTCATTCATCAATCTATTAAATGTAGTTATGATGTGGCAGATGCTTCTCCTAGGGCTGCTATTTTTGGCTAATTGATGAGGAGCTATTCTTGGCTTAGGTTTCAACCTCTGCCTGAGGATATTAAGGCTAAGTTGATGGATGCTCCTCTGGATCCTAAACTTTTGTTTGGCAAAGCTGCTGCTGGTTTGTGTAAGTCCCTTCAGGATAAGGGTAAGGCCTTACAGGAGCTTAAACATGTCTGTTTCTTCTGTGCCAAAATTTCAGAGAAACTACCAACTAAGCCAGCCTTTATTTATAGGCAACCTCGTCGTCCGACTAAATGTAAAAATAATGGCAGATGGGTTCTTTCTGCCAAGGCTACTCTGTTTTCAGGGATTCCTAGGCCTTCCTTTCTTGACAAACCAGGTGCTGTATGACTATCCATCTGTTCCCAGCCACATTTCTCTTTCTCTTCCTATTTGTATTCAGATCACTCAGGATTCTTAGGTTCTGCCTATGATTCATCAGGGATATTTTATGGTGTGGAAATCCCGTCCCCTTTTTATGCGCATTCCTCAGCCTCCTTGGCAACAACTTCCCTTTTTCCCAGAGGTTTTCGAGATCTCTTGACTCAGTGTTCTATTCAAAAAGTGCTGGTCTTCCACAGGGGAAAGGGTTCTGCTCCATACTGTTTCTAGTGCTCAGAAGAGAGGGCACTTAGAAACCTATTCTAGACTTTTCCCATCTAAACACTTTTCTGAAAGTGCCTTCCTTTCGGATGTTATCCCTTTAGACTCTGCTTCCTCTCTCACTCCCTCAGGCCTTTATGGTGTCTCTGGATCTCAAGGATGCTTATCTCCATATTCTGAGCCATCCTCTTTTCAGGAAGTTTTTGCATTTCTCTGTTGCTTCCTGGCATTTTTCAGTTCAGTGCTTTGCCCTTTGGCCTTTCTACTGCCCCAAGGGTATTCAGCAAATGCCTTGCTCCTGTGATTGCTTTTTGTGCAGGCTTCAAGGTATCCAAACATTTCCGTACTGAGATGACCTGCTGATTCCGGCATCCTCTCCAGAGATCCTTTTGCAAAATCTTCATTTTGCCCTTTCCCTTCTTTAAAGTCTGAGGTTCACAAATTTCAAAAAGTCTTCTCCTACTCCCCCTCAGGATCATGTTTTTCTAAGTTGCAGTATTCAGACTGTGCCAGTGCTTGCATCTCTGCCATCTCCAAAGGCCTTAGTTCTCATTTTTTCTTTCACACTGTTCTTCTGCTGGCTTCCATTACCGCCTGGGAGTTTGACAGCTCTGGGTTTCATGGCATCTAACAGTTCCAATGGTCCCTCTGGCCAAACTTCATATGAGAAACTTTCAGTGGTTTCTGAAGTCAGTAGGGCTTCAATATACACATCCTCTAAACTTTGTAGTTCCTCTTCTTCCTTGTCTCAGAAGGAGCTTCACTGGTAGATTCAGCGGTTATCTCTGAATCTAGATATCCCTTTCCATCCTGTTCCCTCTCGGGAATTGTTCACAGATACCTCAGACATGGGATGGGTGACGACGACATATAGCTCCCTAAAGGTACAGGAGGTGTGGTTGCCTCATCAGCAATGTTAAAGAGATGAGAGCTGTTCTGCTGGCTCTTCAGGCCTTTCCCAGTGCCTCTCAAGGCATTCACAGACAATACAATAGTGATGTGGTATATCAACAAACTGGAAGTAACAATATCTTATCATCTTTGCTGGTTGGCACTTCTAGTATGGGATCGTGCTGTCAAGTATCAAGTGACTCATCAGGCGGTTTATATCCCTTCTGTTCAAAACATTGTGACAGGCACTCTGAGCAGGTGCTTAACTCAGTCCCATGAAGGAGTGCTTCACAGGGATGTGTTTCTGGACATTATCCCCCATGGGATACTGCTGAAGTGGATCATTTTGCCTCCCCTCTGAACATACAACTTCCTCTGTTTTATGCCAGCGTCCCAGGTCCTCTGGTATGCAAGGTGGATGCCTCTCATTTTCATGGAAGGGGATGTTTGTTTATGCATTCCCTCCCCTTCCTCTTATTCTGAAAGTCATGTTGAAGATTCAACAGGATGCTCCCAAAATCTTGTTTGTGACTCCGTTTTGGCCATGACAGCACTGGCTCCCTCTACTTCTGCATCTAGCTAGGGGCAGTCATCACAAGTTACATCACAGGGCAAATCTACTCGCACAAGATAAGGGATCGCTCATCCATCTCCACATGTCCACCCTTCAGCAGACACTGTGGGTGATAGGATTCTCATTCTTCATAGACACCTTTTTTCTGAGGACATGCTGCAAGGCCTGAAAACCTACTACTAGGACATTCTACTTGTCTAAATGGAAGAGGTTTTCTATTTGGTGTATCTCTCATAACCTGGGCCCACTTACTGTGGCTGTTCCTTTGGTTCTCTCTTATTTGTATGAGTTGCTCAATGCTGGTTTGCCCTAGTCTTCTATTAAGGCCCACTTATCAGCTCTCTCTGCTTGTCTGCCTTCTCCTCCTCCTCCTCCTTTAGCCTCTAGATTTGAGGTTAAACAATTTCTTAAAGGCTTCCTTAATATTAGACCTCAAAGGGAAACCTGTTCTTCCTCCCTGGGAATCTTAATTTTGTTTTGGGGAAGTTGACTCAGGCTCCTTTTTAGCCTATTGCTTCAGCTTCCTTGCAACAACTTGGAAGACTGTTTTCTTGTTAGCTTTTACTTCTGCCTGTTAGGTGTCTGAGTTGCAAGCCCTTATGTTTTTTTTATCTTTCATGAGGACAGGGTGTCCTTGTACACTAAGCCTTCTTTTATGCCTAAGGTGGTTAATGAGCTATCACTTAATCAGTCTATTAATCTGCCTACTTTTCCCCCCTCCAAAATATGACAATGAGAGGGTGCTGCGTACTTTGGATGTGCATAGGCAACTCAGGGTTTATTTGGATAAGACTAAGGCTATTCAAAAATCTGATCAGTTGTTTGTCTCTCTCCATCCTAGATCTTTGGGTCTAGCTGTATCCAAGCAAACTGTTTCTTCTTGGATTTCTAAGGCTGTTTATTTTTTTTACACTTTTTATGGCAAGGGTCTTCCTTCTTTAGTTAAGGCTCATTCTAATAGAGCTGTGGCTTCTTGTGAAGTTTTTTTCAAGGGTTTAGATACTAATTCTGTTATTGAAGCAGCTACCTGGACTTCTGTGCCTATGCACATAAGTGCGCAGCACCCTCTCATTGTCATATTTTGGAGAGGGGAAAAAGGTAGGCAGATTAATAGACTGCAAGTTGGATGGCATCTCTAGATCTAGGGCTGTTTTTTTCTAGTGCCATTCTTTATGGCATTTTAAGGTACTCTTCTGCTCCTTCCTCCTCCCAAGTTTCCTCTTGAGATTTGGCACTCTTCCATCTGTTAAGATTATTACAGCACTGAATGTAAGGACACAGTGCAGTTGCGTAAAATGTTACCATAATGGTAGATGTCCTTGGCTTCACTGCTGCAGTATTCACTCCCTCCCTCCATCCCGCTAGTCCTTTGCCTTTCTGGATGTACAGGTTACCTTTTGAGTTCCTTGGACTGGTGTTCCTACTGGGAAATCAGTTCTGTATATGGTAAGCCTGAACATCACCTTTATGCCATATGCTGTGCAAGGAGTGTTTGTGTCACGTTCAATGTAACTTAAAGCAATGGTAGCCTTTGGTAGACTGGCCGGTCATTGGGCTTCCACACCAGGGCATCCCCCCATCTGTTAAGAATACTGCAGCAGTGAAGGCAATGACATCTATTGTTATGGTAAGATTTTACACAATTATACTATCAGCTTGCAAGTTAGTTAGATTGGGCTGTTGAAATTATATGACATCACTCTGGTGAGCTTTATGTTAGAAATAGTGCTTGAAAACAATTATTTTATATTTGGTGATTAGGGTTGCCACCTTTTCAAATGCCCAAAGTGGGACATTTTTTTGTAGAAATGTGATATTTTGCGGGACAAAACATACCCACGGCTAGAACAAAAGACAGAACTTCACTGTTTTGCCAAAATGAAAGCTTATTTTAGTAGCATTTGTGCCGTTTATACCTTTTCATATAATGTTATGTGTTTCAGATACAAAATAACTGTTTTATGTAACTATTAAGGAAAACTTAAGAAATATATTTTGTCTTAAAATCTCAGGACATTTGCCATTTTTTTAGATTTTTTTCACAGGACACAACTGCCAAAAGTGGGACTGTCCCTCGCAAAGAGGGACAGGTGCTAACCCTATTGGTGATGGCTTTTTCCAGCAAGTTAAATGCAATGCAGTGGGGGATATTATGGCTCCCTATTTTGCGAAAATCATTATAGTTAATCTGGGAACATGTCAAGATATTAAAATTTAATTCAAGGTTTGTTATCATTTACATTTGAGTATAATAAAGAATGCTATTTGTTCCAGTTGATTCTCTCAAGGACAGCAAATGTCTGTACAAAGTTGTGGTTCCTAATCTACATTTGTTTTTAAGAGAGGAAAGAATTTTAAAAGATGTTTGTGTCAGGCCCCAGGAAAACTTAAGTGTGTGGTTACTGCAGAACACTTGGGCATATATATATTCATGGCTTTTGCAGGCAGTGCAGGTACTGAATAGCACCTGTGTTGTTCCCATTTCTAATAAGGTCATTAGGGCAGATGAACTGTTCACCTGCATTTATAGTTGCACTGTTGATGTTGTCCAGTGCAAGTCTTGCATTTGCTTTTCTATAGGCTAGAACTAGAATGTATGAACACGTGTTCAATAAAATATTAAATTTTAGAAGTCAAATAAAATGTAATTGTAATGACAGGAAAAAGTCACTAGAGGGGGCAAAATACTAAAGTAACATCAAAACAATATTAAAGCTGCCAGAATGATGGACTTTCTTTATATACATTTTTGAAAAACTGTTTATGCACAGATTAATTGATTTTAAAATATTTTACAAATGAGCAAACATATATATGTATTTTAAATATTTATTGTTTAAAGGTTTTTTAAAAGAGATTGCAGGTAGGCAACGTTTTGTAAGCACTAATGCACTTTATATAAGTCTGAACTAATGAATACTCATGAATCAATACACTCAATTTGATTTGGAGAATTTGAACTGAAGTATGTGGTTCTAATAGTCTATTTTTAATTAATTTAACATGTCAAGAGTATTTAATACAGTTGTTTGTATTAAAACTTTGTCTGATGAAGTCCTGACAGGACGAAAACGTAATTGTGTGAAGGAGCGTTTATGGCGTTTTTTTGTGAATAAAAACAGTTTCTCCAGTTGTTCTGAGGAGTTATTCTGGTCGAAGGCACTGTGGTTTATTGGCTTTTTTGTCAGTTTGCAAAAATGTTAAAAACATTCTAAAACTACTTTTTCTGTTGAGAAACTGTGTTTATTTTAATTTTTGGTGATGACAAAATGTATTAAACTGCTTTTTACTGTGTTTTTGCTGGAAAAACGTGACGTTTTGTGACTTCATGGTTTAATGGCTTGTGCTGCTTGGTTTCCCCAGGAAAGAGCTACAATTTTTGGCCTAACTATGGAACATACTTTTGGTCCCACTGTCACTCCTTCTAGCCAAAACTCAAAAAACATATTTTTTCATTGTACCTTTGTTTTCTGAGCTATTTTAATGCCTCAATATCACTATAAGTGCTTCTTTACAGTTTTAAAGTGTTTCCCTGAAAATGGCAGATGATGGGGTGCCAGCCTTGGTAACGTGATCATGTTTTCTTGCTATCATTCCTTCTTCCCAGAATACATTTCAAGGCCTCTTTTTATGAATTATGCTAGACATAAGGAAGTGGTGGTGTTTTCTCATGCCATTAAGATAAAATGGCATAACAGTGAAGCA